>NC_140289.1:8493247-8546318 GCF_964030765.1 Micromesistius poutassou
AGCTCACACATGTAAGCGTTAAAGTGCAAATGGGTGCACACGGTTGTGATTGAATTGAGAGTTATGTAAATAAGGAGGGTTTACTCTCCCCTCAAATCACAATCACATGTTCCACACACACACGCACGCGGGAGTGTGTGTTTGGGTGTAGCTCAGAGTGGGAGAGAGCGTAGCAATCTATCCATAGATTCTAGTAACACACACCTTCCTTCACCCACAGACCCACACACAGACGTATTTGGGTGGTGTACAGGACTGTGTGTGCGTGCACTTCATCATGAAATACGACTAAGGTCATTTAAACTTTTAACTTAAAATATCAAATTAAATAATACTGTCACAGTGAAGAAAGAGTTTTGGATATGATTCAGAGCTCTTCAACTAACAATTATGTTCATCGTGGAAAGCCAATTAATCTCAGGCCACCTCATGTCGTAAATAATGGAAAGTGCCCATCACAAGTTCCAGGAGCCAAATTATGTTGTCTTGAATTGGCTTGATTTGTCTTACAAGCTGTTTTTTTTCTTCTTTGTCTTACAAGTAAATTGTAGTATCTCAAAAGAGACGGGAAAAGGTAAAATGGATATTTCCATCTCTAAAGCGATACACTTGCTAAATTGCCAAAATCATCAATAGATTAACAACAGTTTAATCAATATTTTATCTATCTAGCTCAAAGAGACGGATAGGCCTGCCAGGAATAGTTTAGTGAATCCAAGGGGTGGCACCCATGCTAATAATGTATGCAGTCACGGTACTATCCAGACCATTTGGATAAAAACATCCATCAAATGGCATATCAAATCCATATAATTCATTTTCTATTGATCGCCGAGCACTAATACGATTTGAAACCCAGAGCTACACTAGCCCAGGCTCCGCATTCACCTTCCTCACCCTCTCTGACCTTCATCATGGCCGCTTGGCATCAAACCCCTTCTACCCTCTCCTCCATCTGTCGTCTACTACAGATCAAGTCTCTGTTTCTCTCCATCTATCTCCCTCCCTCTCTCCTCCCTCTCTCATCCCTCTCAGCCTTGATCTACCCTTCCCTCTTTGTCTGTGACCTCCATCACTCCACGCCACCTCAATCAGTTGCAGGGTGTGTTTACACCGAACCCAACCCATCTCCACAACGGACAACGGCCTCCTCGCAACTAAAGCAAAAGGGTCAGTGCCGTGGCCACTTACGGCTGGCACCCGTGGTGGTGCTAAACGCCACTATGGAGCCAGGAGAGCGTGGCGCAATGGCAGGAAGTACCACTGTGGGCGTATTCGCCCTGGCCCCCTCCCCACGGTGCACACTTAACCTAATTAGCTGTTTTATGGCATGCCTGCTGTGTGTGTGTGTGTGTCATTTTTTTCTTCTGCCCTTCTTTCTCACGTGCCACCCACACACACTCACACAGACACACACACACACACACACACACACACGCAAGCACGCAGACAGACACTCAGACACACACACATGCAGACAGACAATCTTGCACATCCCTCTGAGCGAACATGAATTAAATTTCCAGAAACCAGGCCAATAACTAATAACTACAGATCCTGCGCGTGTGTGCGTTCATGTGTGTGTCAGTGTGTGTGTGCTGCCACAGCTCTAATCTAATGGGTGAAATTGAATTGCAGCACCGGGAGTGGAAGTCACTCAGACTTATGAGCTGGCGTCACAAACAAACACGAGCGCGTGATCACAGAGGCAATATGAGATAGCAAACTAAAGCGGCTGAATCATTGAGTCATTAACAGCTGGCAAACATAATAACACTATTGGTGCTTTGATGAGCACACATATTGTGGTATGTAT
Source organism: Micromesistius poutassou (assembly GCF_964030765.1). Taxonomy (NCBI): domain Eukaryota; kingdom Metazoa; phylum Chordata; class Actinopteri; order Gadiformes; family Gadidae; genus Micromesistius; species Micromesistius poutassou. The sequence goes on from NC_140289.1 coordinate 8,495,064, forward strand.
GCCTGGTGCTCTACACACACACACATATGCATGCCGTGCACACACATACACACACACACACACGCACGCACATGTTTTCAAACACAGGGATACAAATGAGCAGTGTAAACGGACCTGGATACTGTTTTGTTTAGTTAGTCATAACGATACAAAGCCAAGCCTTTAAGCTTTGTAAAAAGCCACCTGATCACAAAGTAATTACTTGCATGTAATTTAGCAGGGTGCAAAGATTCTAGAAAACAACAACCCCCTGTGTGGAAACAAACCATGTTGATGGAGAGAAAACTAACTGGAGTTGGGGTCACCTGTATAAAATTACATTGACAGCCCTGTGTGTACACACAGTGTTAAATGTGGAGTCTAAAACTATGTTTGACTTTTGCATGTTATTCTGGCTGTGTGTATGGCACGGTTTCAAATCGTTAGTACATCCCGATTTACACCTGGACACAGACTTCAACAGTGATTTGTGTGTTTGTGTGCGTGTGTCTGTGTGCATAGAGATAACTTACAGCACAGGGCTTTCTGGAGCCTACGGATCTTCATGGCCGTCCGGTAAGCAGAGAACCTCACGTTGTTCAGGTCCGCTGTGGGAAAGATCGAGAGAGAGAGAGAGAGAGAGAGAGAGAGAGAGAGAGAGAGAGAGAGAGAGAGAGAGAGAGAGAGAGAGAGAGAGAGAGAGAGAGAGAGAGAGAGAGAGAGAGAGGACAGCAGATGGAGAGTCGGGTTAGCTAGTGATCCAGTTCATTGGGCCCAGCAGGAGAGCGATCCCTGGGTGCGCTCTGTGGGCATCACGCAAACACAGGCTGACTTCCATGAGGTGGGAGGAGCCCTCCACGGTACGGGCTGTGTAATTGGGTTAGTTTGCCCCTCTCTTCGGAACCGTGGCCTATTTGACACAAGCTACCTTCCCCTCATTACTGTGTGTGTGTGTGTGTGTGTGTGTGTGTGTGTGTGTGCGTCTACCTAGTGAATGGTACAGTTCTGTCATCTTCGGATGGTCCCAGCAGGTGGTCTGTGTCTGATGGCTGGATTAAAAAGAGCACAAAACCAAGCAGAGGCAGATGTTAAGCTGTGGACACACACACACTCACACAACTACTCTATACAAACTTAAAAGCCACAGATTTTTTTTGAGGAATTAGAGATACAAACACACACTGAGAGCATGTTCATGAACATCAGAGAGCAACATACAGTATATATATAACATTTTTCAAGTTAAAAATATTAAAAGTTTTCAATACTGCCGTCAACAACCCCTTTCAGCATTTTTTGTATATAATATTGATCATTTATGTGAATTTGACAGTCAAGAGTGTGCATCAACAAACACACATACACAAAGAATAAAGACAAAAATACAAACAACGCACACATTTACCGATACACACAGACACACAAACGTCAGATCTCGATAGGAACCACCGAAAGGTACAGCCAGGCTTAACGGCGGGGAGACGGTTGAAGAGCCGCATCAGGCCGCCATAGAGACGTCTAAGAGCTGACTCCCACCCCCTCAAACCAATTCCTCAGCGTGTGTTCGGCACACACTCACAAACAAAGCCTGGGAAAACATCAAATATTGAAAATAAGAGAACCGTCATAAAACACAAGGCCCAGAATAGAACAAACCCAAGCGTGTCAATGCTCCTCTCGCCTCCTTCCCTTCTTTCGACTCCCTTCTCCCGTTTGTTTTGCTTATTCTGTGGCGGGCTGTTTTTATGCCAAATAGATGACAGGACATCTTGATGTACTGCACTGTCTCTGCTGTGGGCGCGGAGTCCACTTAACTCCGGCTCACCCAACCTTCCCCGGGTAGATTTTATAGATTGCCTCTTTTGTCCCCCTCAACCTTCATCATCTCAATGTCTTCCTCTCAAAGCACACCCATGCATGCACCCACCCAGGCATACACCCCCACACCCACTCACACACCGACAAACGCACACACAGTGGGCCGCCAGCGTCCTGGCGAGGAACCAGTTGGAAGAGAGTCACCAATAAACCCCTTGCCACCCATCCACTCCGTCCCCCTCTCCCCCCAGATGTTCATCACTATTCATCAGCCCACGGAGACGGAGACCCTGGGCCGGCCCCCCCCATGGTCACACCTGGTCTGGCATCCGTAGCCTAATGTCCGCAGTAGGGCTTGGGACCGGCTAATATCATTCATTACCTAGTGCTGCGATGGAAGCAGCTCCTGTTTGATCCGCATTGAAAAGCTGACAAACCGGACGGATCGGCCATTTTTTGGGGGGGGAGGGGGATTATGGGGGGACAGGGGGAGGGACGATGAGTTCCTCCGCCACGGGACGTGTGAATCAAAGCGGGTCGTCACGCAGCTGTGAGGGTCCGGCTAACAACATCAAAGACGATGTAATGCGGCCATGACAGTCTGCAGATTATTTATACACACACTCAGACCGAGACACACTCTCTCACACACACACACACACACACACACACACACACACACACACACACACACACACACAGACCATTCTCTTCAGTGTAACCGGCGAGACAGTATCGTTCCAGTCCAGCTGAGCTACCAAAGTCCTTCTCTCAAGACAGAGGCAGAACTTTCAAGGGTAAGGGAGATGAAAAGCGGAGGACTTGAGAAACACTTTTTGAAGAGCTGCGCTTGGCGGGCGCCCATTATCCAGGAATCATCTGCATTCGAGGCGGCGGTGTCGTATATTTACCGTGCCAAGAGGCTGACATTTTACTCCTTAATGAAAGAAGCACCGGTGCCAAACCTCTTTTACTCTCTTCCTTTGTCTACCCTCTCTCTGTCTTCAAGACGATTTAGAGAAGAAAAGAGAGGGCTCTGTGTGAAATACAGACGAGAGGAGCCGCGGTGTTCAGAGGGCTGGGGGGCGCGGGTTTAAATGTACACCGGAATGCTGAGGGACTCGCAAAGATGGCAGCGCCGCTGCTGTTCTTTCTTTCTTCACAGGGCAGCACTGCACTTATCGTTGTGTGTGTGCGTGTGTGTGTCTGTGTCTGTGTGTGTGTGTGTGTGTGTGTGTGTGTGTGTGTGTGTGTGTGCGTGTGTGTGTGTGTGTTGGTGTCTGTGTCTTTGTGTCTGTGTGCGTGCGCGTGTGCTTGCAAGAGATATTTGGCTCAGATATGTCTCTTCAGAGGAATCTAAGCGTAAACATGAAGATATTTAACTGTGCTTCTCAATGGCTGCCGTGGGATGGCTGGGGGAGGAGAGACAGGATGGATGAGGCCAGTAGAGCTATGGCTCTGGGGGGAAAAAATAAAATACATTGTTGTTGTTGTTGTTGCTATCATGTTATTTTTATGGGGCCGTTTGGATCTGGGCGAACATGACTCAGCAGCTGGGACTATCTGATAACACAAAAAAACACCCCTTGTGTATTCCAAGGTTGACCGAGAGCACGGCAACGTTTTGGTTGTGACACCCCGAGAGGAAAGTCTCCTTTTCATTGGCCGATATTGTGGGTCTTTACTCCAAAACATCATAATATTACAATTTCATTTTTCTCCATGCCACCTATTACCTGTCTGGATTGGACCATGAGCTACCTCAAGGTAGCATCTATCGATCCATCCTCCCACCTATCACAAAACTAAATCATACAACACACATTCAAACGCCGCTCGCTCTGAGAAAGATGCCCTAGGTACATGAAAAATTAATCATCCAAATTTGCGTCAGTGCAGCAGCAGCTAATTATGGACTGGACATCAGCCCCTGAAGGTTTATGGTTCTGGCACATCTAGAATCGCAGGCTGCTGTTGTTTACGTTGTGAGCAGTGTCCTTGCTGGTGACGCATGGGTGCCACCTGCGTGTGCGTCGCTCCTCGGATCCTCTCCGTTAGCCCGCCGCAGGCCCAAGCACAGCGCAGGTGTTGTCCTCTCCTTCCTCGCTCTTCTTTCTTCCTCTTCTTTATTACGTCACCCACTCGCCTCTCCCATTCCAAATCCCATCTTCCTCTAAGCCTATCCGCGGATTTTCTCTTTTAAGGGGGCCTAGTGAGAAACGTCTAGATAGGGCTCCTAATGCTCCTGCTTCCCCTGCTCATCACAAACAGCCACACACACACACACACACGTAATCCTGTCTCTTTAGACACGTGACACGTGACTGTTATGTGGCTTGTGTACATGGACAACATTTTAGAGAAAAAAGGGTAAGGAAAGGCAATCACTGTAAACAGGGGTGTCATTTTTCAAAATGACTTTCCTAGCCATGTTGTATAACTGTACCCCCCCCCCCCCCCCCCCCACCGCCTATTTATTTTCTCCTTGCACATGAGGTCTCATTTTTGGTGTGAATTGTCAGGCTAACAATGCTTTGGATTAGCTGTGAGCTAATCCGTAGCCCACGGCACACATAAACAGAGTAAACATGTCATGCGGGTGAGCTAGCCTTTCCACTGTGCTACGTTCGCTACCAAGTAGCGCTGCCTAAGCATAGCCGCTGAGCTTAGCCGCTAAGCTTCACACACTGAAGAGAACCGTGGGTGCTGAAGTGTTTTGCTGAATGGCAGTTCGGGAATCATATTCATGGCATGGCTACTTACTTGATATAATAGGGGACCTTGTTTTGAGACACTGCTCGTTGCCAGGGCAGCTGTAACGATGCTGCAGGGGGTGACGGTAATGACGAGAATGATGCATGGGAAGAAAGGGAAAGTGAAGTGAGAAACGCATCAAAAAACCAGAACATCATTGACTTCAGCATTGGAGCAAAACGTTACATGCCTGACGTAACCGAGCCTGACATTGGGTTAAAAATCGACTCAAAATGAAGAGGAGGCAGCCCAACAGCCCTACGAGCACCACGGCAAGGGTGGCTCATTATAACGGACCCCTACGGTGCCCACCGGACGCAGGTGTTCAATTAATATTGCACTGTTAATACTAGTATTGCAAAATGATAACACAGATAAAGTCATAATAACACTCACAATAAGCGCTCACTTCTCATGGGAGACGAAAATGTGCAAAAGAAGAGATGAAGGGGAGTGAGAGAAAGAGAGGGAGGGAGGGCGAGGGAGAGAGAAAGAAAGAAAGAAAGAAAAAGAGAGAGAGAGGGAAATGGAGAGGGGGGAGAGAAAGAGCGGGAGAGGTAGGGGGCGGGAGACAGAGACAGAGACAAAGAGAGAGAGAGAGAGAGAGAGAGAGAGAGAGAGAGAGAGAGAGAGACCAATGAGGAGCTATCGAGAAGGAAGAAGCAAAAGCAGCCGGGGTTGCATCACTGGCACAGCACAGCGTTGCGCTGTAGGTTTCATTATAAGAGAACAAGATAAGCAGGGGCAGTGGCTCAGGGAGAGGACAGCCTCGGCGAGACAGACGGCGAGCGGGGAGGAGACGCCGCTCTGTGACAGATCGGCAGGGAGAGAGAGGCAGCCAAGCTGAAATGCTGCGTGACGTTCACAAAAACAATGTGTGGCGAGGAGCTTCTCTAAGCCGGTTCGGTGCGGCCCCCGCGCCCCCCGGCTTACGCTGCCCCACGCACAGAGGGTACGGCGGACAGAGAGGGAGAGAGAGAGAGAGAGGGGAAACAGAGAGAGGGAGAGCCGAAGAAAGATAGAGAAAGAAGCTAAGGACCCGCGCAAATATGGAGAGACGGAAAGAGAGAGGAAGAGAGAGGTGGAAACAGAGGGATGAGAGCTAAAGAAAGATAGAGAAGGAAGCTAAGGACCAACGCAAATTTGGAGAGATGGAAAGAGAGAGGAAGAGAGAGGTGGAAACAGAGGGATGAGAGCTAAAGAAAGATAGAGAAGGAAGCTAAGGACCCACGCAAATTTGGAGAGACGGAAAGAGAGAGGAAGAGAGAGATGGAGAGATGAACAGAGGGAGGGAGAGCTAAAGAAGGATTGAAAATAAGCTAAAGACCCACACAAACAGGGAAGAGATGGAAAGAGATGGAGAGACTGAGAAACAGAGGGACCGACAGAAACAGAGAGATGGAGAAAAAGAGGGAGAGAGAAAGAGAGGAATGGGAGAGCTACAAAATGACGGATAGATGAAAGACAGGGAAATATAAAGAAATATAAAGGCCGGGCCAGATTGTTGAGAGAGATGATAGCGAAAGAGACAGGGAGACAGAGCCAATAGATAGAGAGGGAAACAGACAGACGGATAGAGACAGGGAAATGGAAAGAAATGGAAAAACTGGAGGAGATGGAGAGAGAGGTCAATGGGAATTGATGGAGAGAGAGGAAAACGGAAAGAGATGGAGAGAGAGCAACACAAAGAGACCAAGAGAGACTGATTGGCAGATGGGAGTGATAAGACCTGGCTCGCTCCATGTTGATCCCCGGGGCGGGATATTAAGCTGCTTGTCGGCTGGCGCTTTGGGGGGCGTTGGGGAGATAAAAAACAGCCCGGTTTAACTTAAAAAATAGACCTGTGTGTCTGGGGGGGGGGGGGGTGGGGGGGGTGCAGCCATGCTGCTAGCTTCCAGTTATCCCCGACGCTGCTTGAATACCCAGGGCTAGCCTGTCTAGCACCTCGACTGAGGTAATTTTGTCCCCATGACCCATCTCTCCCCCACCAGTAAACAAAACCCTAATGGTTAAATGATCGCACACATTAGAGGAGGAGGGAGCACAGCTGGGAAAAACTGCCTTTTTAGTGAATGTTCTTGTTGCTGTGTTTATCTTCTCTCCCTCTCTTTCTCCCTCAATACATCTCCCTTCCTCTCCCACTGTATCTCTCGCCCAGTATTAACGACCACTCTCGGGGAAGAGGAAGTGAAGGTGCTCGATGAAGCGACGTTATTAAGCCATGCATTATTCAAATGTAGATGGCCTCGTCTGCAATCCAAACGGCTCCGCCGTGTGTGAGCTCATGTATGTTGCCGTGTGCGTGCGTGCGTGTGTCTGTGTGTGTGTGTGTGTGTGCGTCCACATCCACATGCTATTCCTCCAACTTACAGGTTTCGCCAACTGTTTGCGGTGTGAATGATGCATAGCAGAAGAAGCATAGGAACCAAGAAGATTGGTGAAAGAAAGAATAAAGAAAGACAGAAATATACAAAGATTTGGTCACACGTCGTCTCGCACTGAGTCGGTTAAGACGAACACCTGTTGAATGAGGTACCATGTTTGTGCATGCGTGTCTGAGTGTGTGTTTGCGTGCGTGTCTGGTTGTCGGTTTGTGTGTCTACATGACGGTCTGATGTACTCACTGGACAGGAAGTGTTGGGAGGAGGGTCCGAAATCTCGATGCGCTTCCTGAAGGAGCTTCAGCCTCTCCTCCACTGCCACCTGAGGAGAGGAGGAGTCGAGGGGAGGGGAGGAGGAGGAGAAGGGGAGGGGACACGGTCAGCAAGATCCATAGTAGATGGAACCCCCATTTTCTGGGCAGGATTAGTCTAGTGGTAAGGACGTTTGACTCCCAGCCCAAAGATTCTGTGGTTAAACCCCCATGTCCACAATCAACCTGTGGGCTCATCCTTCAGCAATAGGCTTAACCCATACCTGTATGCCATTACTTCTAGATGATCTGGTATAAACTCCCTGCAAGCATTGTAATAGGAGAGCAGACAAGGTTGGAATGACATTGGGGTTGAATTTTGTCTTCAACAAATAATTTGGGATAGTCGTAGGAATTTCTGGATATTTAAAAAGAAGGGAATATTAGCACGCACACACACACATACACAAATAGAGCACTACTAATACAGCAGCAAAGTAAACTGTACTTATAAGCACAACTGTAATTATAAATGATGTGTAGTAATTAAAACGTTCATAATCAATGTGCAATTGTTTAACATGCAGAACTAATCAAGGTTCAACAACTCAGTAGAAAAATAGTCAATTAACAAGTACGCCAATAGAAAGTGAGGTCACCATAGCACAGAACTGAACAGAGTTATGTATTCAAAATCACACCGTAACTAACCGCACATGCACCTTTAGCCTCTATGTTGAATTACTGCCGAAAAGTCTATCCGCTCTATTCTTAGCTCCAATGGAAACATTGTTAATGAACACAATAGTCAACAGTAGCTAACGATAGATGGAAGTGGTCCAAGGCTACTTCATTATACACATCGCTACTGCCCCGGCCTTTCACCGAGACCTTTCCTATTCTAATTACTGTAGATCAGGAGGGGACACATTCAGAACTAAACGCTGTTTAGTTTAATCTACCAGTCACAGTATAGTCAGCGACACCATCCTTTTAGTGGTGTTCCCCAACTGACAGTGGAAAATTAATTAAATGTAAAAAGGACAAAAAAGGGAAATAAAGGAATGAGACATGGCAATAATTCAGCGCTAGCAGTATCGCTTTGCCGGATGAGTGAGACTTACAGACAGACAAACACACACACAGGCTGATTGTCTGAGCGTGTGCTGTTTTCCAAGGAGCATATTTGTCTGTAACGTGACTTTGTGGTTATTGTGTTCCATCAGGCAAGCGTGATATTATTGACAAGTGATTGTTGTCAATACAATAACACACACAGTGTGTGTGTGTGTGTGTGTGTGTGTGTGTGTGTGTGTGTGTGTGTGTGTCTCACACACACACACACGGTGACCCTGGATGGCTAACCGAGATATACGACCAAGATCCACGGAGTGATGGAGACATTAACGGTGGAGAGACTCAACACCTTGGGAGAGATTTCCAGGGGGCGTCCTCTACTCCTTCATGCGGGGCTGTCACATGAGGAAAATCAAAACCTCGCCTCAGCTTTTTTACTCTCTAAACTCATTAAAGCTCTGTCGTTTGTCGTTTGGTAGTCTTTTATATTTGACAAGCTGCATGACTCCCACGCCTAGCGTTACCCACGGCCTGATGACGCCCCCCCCCCCCCCGCGTGCACGCCTGCCGCTTCTCTGTGTTGGGCCGTTGGCTGCGACCCCGGGACAGGATATTAAATACAAACTGGCCTCCCTGCGCCGGGACTAAATGGCCTCCCTCCAGTGTCTGGAGGCTGTCATCTGTCTGTCTGTCCTTTTGCTCCATGCCCTTCAGACCGCTGCCAGCCACCTGCCCGGGGTCGGCCTGTCCTGGGCATCCTTGTTGCCATGGGCCGCAACACACAGACACACACACACAGACACACACACAGACACACACACACCCCCCGGCAGGATGTGGCCCAGCCTGGCCAGAGCAGCAACACACTTGCAATTTAGCTAGTAGTGTAATTACTACTTTGTTGAAGCTTTGTCTCTTGTTATTGTCCAATGCACGTCTGTCTATGGACAAAAGCATCCTTGAGGGAGATGGCTAGCACGGTTTAACTGGCCTATCATACACTGGATGATGGAAGTAAAACACAGAATAACGTCTAAAAATACTGTACTGTAAGAGCTTTACCTTAGTTGAAAGAGGTCTACAGTTAGAACTAACAGTTTTCCAAAAAAAAAAAGTTTCAGTGTGGCTTGCCGCTTTGAACACTGGCAGGGAGGAGCAGGGGGGGGGCTTCCACACACAGCATCCTGAGGGGCAATCCATTGCCTAAATCACACACAAACACTGTGCTGCACGGACGGATCGATACGCCGTACGCACAGAACGAGAGACAACGCCAGTCGGTACAAAAACACAGCGAGGAGAGGAGAGGGAGAGAGAGAGAGACGGAAATAAATGAGAGAGTGAGATAGCAAGAGATAACACAGGTTTAATAAAACAAGCAAGAGATAGGTTCAAATATTAAAGGACACTCATCTAAACAACTACAGACTGGGCTGGGAAGTAAGGAGAGGAAAAGTATAAATCCACAACAATATCATATGCTGCAGTTTTTATTCCCTCACTTATTCAACCGTCAAATCTTTCCAGGATATTTCCACGATCTGTCCATACTGGTGGCAGTACGGTGGAGTATGGAGGAAGTATACCTGTAGAAGCAGTAGGGAGGGAATATGGAGGATGTATACCTGTAGAAGCAGTACTAAGGAAGCATGAAAGAGGTTTACCTGTAGAAGCTTCCAGCGCATGTTGAGCTGGTCGAGCTGCCGGGAGGCGGTGGAGGACAGCTGGACGTCCATCGGGGTGAGGTCAGCTGACAGCTCGTTGACCACGTGCACGTCCTGCCTCAGAGGGGCCACCTCCTCCTGGAAGGCCTTGATGAGGGAGGGGGGGAACAGCCGGTTGTCATGGTGATTACCCACTCCATTAGTTTCAGTTATAGACACTTGACAGAAATGTCATCCATTTATTAGACAAACTGCTGGGAAGTGGCGAGGGAGTGCAGCATCTGCTAAATGACTGAATAAATGTTAATGGGAATCTTTGGGGCGATGGGAGATCGTTAGACCGTTTCAACCGTCTCTCGGCCGTCGGGGGTTGTGTTTGGTTACTACCAGCCTGAGCGATGATGAACCAGCCCCGAGTGGACAGGACATACCATCATAGTTTGAGTTGATTGGTGAAACGCTGAGGCCGGTAGGTAATAATGGTTCCCATTTGTTTTCCCATCGCCGGTATGTACAGCTGAATGTTTTCAAACAGTCTGTTGTGGGCAATTTCTCCTCTGAGATGAATTCATCAGGCGGTAATGCATGCACGGTCGAATAATAGATATGTTGATGAATATATGGAAACAAAATAAATAGCTTATCCCGTTAGATTAGATATATAAGCATGTTTAAGAATGTTTATATTACTGATACTTTGATAGTATTCGTCCTTTTGGGCTCCATAGCAAAACCAGAAGACTAAAACAAATCAATTAGGAGGTAGGTTGTTGGATCCATCAATCAAACATCAGGGAGGACACTCCCTGTACTGATGTGATGTCCCTACAGGGCAGGGCTTTGAAATGGGTTGAAATTGGCCAATCCGTCAACATCACACCTGGTGACCGAAGACAGGTGGCTTTTACAAGAAAAAAAAAATCTGAATTGGGTCAAACGTGAGCCGGTTTCAGATCAAGAGCCGCCGTTTCCCCTCACCGTGGTCTTCTCGATGTGGTCCTGCAGGGAGTCGATGAGCAGGTCCCCCACAGGCTGCCAGCCCTCCTTGGCCTCCTCGGCGCGGGTCAGCCGCAGGTCCAGCTGGTCCATGGAGCTCTGCAGCTCCTGCAGCCGCTCCAGGGCCCGCTCCACCTGGCTCTGCCAGCCGCCCACGTGGCCCGTCAGCCGCTCCCAGCGCTCACGCACCTCGCCCGTCTGCTTGCGGATAGCCCGGGCCACGCCGCGGGCCTTTTCCTCCGGGGTGAGGTCTGGCGGAGGGAGAGCGGGAGAGAGAAACATGAGGGTCAGCGATTTTGCACGAGGAGAAAAAAAGAGTTAATGTCAAGGCAGCAGAGGAGAGAGAGAGAGAGAGAGAGAGAGAGAGAGAGAGAGAGAGAGAGAGAGAGAGAGAGAGAGAGAGAGAGAGAGAGAGAGGAGAATTGGCTGGTGTTTTATTGATCGCTTTGGGGGGTTGATATGTGGATGGGGGGCGGTTCACCCCATAGAGGGGGCAGGTGGCCACAGTTCAGCACCCATGCAGTGGCCCCCACGACGGGAGATAACGTCAAGGTTGCTTGCTGGGCTATAGCTCAGCTGTGATACAAAGCTGAAATCACGGAGGCAGGTATTTTTAATTAGTCTTTTTTTTACCCAAATGAAACGGTGCATGGCCTTTGATTGTGAAAGAGAGAGGGGGAGAGAGAGAGCGTTAGATGGAGAGTGCAAGAGCTAGAGTGGGAAAGAGAGAAAGCTAGAGCTAGAGCAAGAGGGAGGGAGATAGAGAAATAGAGCTAGAGATAGAGAGAAAGAGAGCAAGAGAAGCGCAAGAGAGAGAGAGCTATGAAGTGAAACGATAAGGACCTGATAATTGGCGTAAAGCATTCAGGTGTGATGAATTCAGAGAGCATGAATAAGTTAAGTGTGGTAAGTGAGCAAGAAGAACGATGCAAATAGAGAATGGATTGGCGAATAAACAGGTAAGGGTAAAAGCAGAAAAACGTTTCCAAGGTCATGGGTTTGAAGTAGAAACGAGCGGGGGAGGAACGTGGGTGGACGCGGATGCTTCCCAGGTTCTGAATTTATATCATTGTCAGCAGGACTGTGATTAAAGGAGCCTTCGAGTCTCATACGGCACCGATCCCTTTTCAACTGCCGTTTTCATGTAAAATCGGAAAACAAGTCGGGAAACGTGTGAAGACAAGATAGCTTCCACCTCTTTGATAAGCCAATATTGAGAGTATGCAGGAAAATGAGGAGATTAGATAAGGGAACGGTGCATGGCGTGTTTGTCTGAGGGGAGCGGCGGCGGGGGCGAGCGAACGGAGGGCCTAAACACACCTGCAGTGATACACGATCAGCGTCCCTAATCTCCCTCTTATCCATTCACACAATGAGACGATGCGTTGATATGACGCATGAAAGATCACAGATGACAAGTCAGTCAACCAGTCGGCCCCCAGTGGTTGGCAGGCCACCACCACCACACCCCCTGTACACACCTAGCCCCTTGGGCGGGATTTTAATTATTTACCCAGAAGGGGCTGATGTTTGACAGGAAATTAGTTGAATCGACCCTGAATTCCCCTGCAGCCAGCAGCGGGCCGGCCCCTTTGGTCCAGAGTTGGAATGCCTAATGAGTGGCTGCCTGTTTAGAAACAAGATGCTTTCTGTTGGCCCGCTGATTCCACCTTCAATATTTGCTCGGAGGTTCGCAGAAGCCTTCAGGGGGGAATGCTCGAGTGCCAGTGTGAATAGTGTTTTTCATATGAAATGTCAGGGGTGCTTTCATTCTTTCCGCGCAGACTAAGTACCAATGAAACGATTATGTTGAGAAAACTGTGCTACATTGATTTGAGTGCTAACTGTCTGTTCTGAAAGCCTTGATCCTTGAAATAGTTGCTAGATTTTTTTCGTTTTTTCTATTATGTGAAAAGAAATTGTCCAGAAGAATATTGAGTTTATATTGTAAAAAAGGAAAAAGATCCGCCCTTCAAATATCACCAAAAATGGCACAAATTGTCACGTCATGTCCATCGCGACCCGGACCGGCGCGTTCCCACCATCACCTGTTTTGGGCTGCAGGTTCTTGCGTGGCTCGGCGGGCCCCTCGATGGGCTGGTCGGCCAGGAACGTCCGCGCCTGGTCCAGAGTGGTGAGCACCAGGTGCTCTCGCTCCTTCAGCTCCGACAGCAGCGCCTGCAGAGAAACAAGGCAACACAAAGAAACTCAATGTAGGTTTACGACTACGACTCAAGTAGAGTCGGGCTCCCGGCTTAGCAGTCTACAGGTCTACAGAGTCTGTCAAAGGATGCCGTTTAATACGGGACCACACAGAACAAGAACGGAGAGAATTGAGTGAAACAAATAATAGATTGTTTTTATAGGTCCCAGTGAGAGTACGGTTTGTTTTGACATTTGATTGTCTCATATCATTATCGATGCCGGCACATTGTATCAAAACATCAACCGTTTCAAACTGCCAATAAGGAACCCTTTCACGGTACATCAAAGGGAGCACTTTTGATTCATTTGCTGACGATAAGAGCATGTGTCGTGTGTGTTGTTGTTGGGATTGTGAATTTTATAAACAAAACTCTCGACCTCGAGCCGAGAGGTAGGAGTGAAATTCAGAAAAAAGAGAGACGGAGAGAGAGTAAGAGGTTGAGAGAAACTGACACGCTAAGAGGAAAAAAGGCAAAGAGAGAAAGTCACAAGGGCCGTGGGCGAAGAAGAACAGTGAAATAAACTATTTCCTCAGGGTCAAACTAAAGTGTCGAAGCACTTCCTCCCTGCGAACCATTATTGAGACGGCTAGTAGTAATTCATAAGCGCCACATTCAATTTGAAGGCCAGCTAACCAGCAGCAACAACTGGTTTTCAATCAGCTAGCATCCACACTCTGCTGGCAGACAGGACCCAACTCTTTCACACGATCACACACACTCACTCACAGTCACACACATGCCGCACTCCTTGTCTTAAAGAGAATAAAGCCCTCCACACACGCACAGTGTGTGTCCATTGAAGACTTGCAATGTCTTCAATGTCTATACAGACTCTCCTTGATACTGAATCCTGTCACTGTGTGCCAGTCCACATCTCAACGGGGGGGGGGGGGAGACACGGATGGACGGGGGGAGTCTGGCGCCCACCCGAGTGTATTATTGCTTCACCATGAGTCGATGTAGTCCAGGGGACGCGGCCCGGCCCTGGCTGGATCTGCCGGCTCCTTTTTAAAAGGCATTTTCGACAGACGAGGGGGTCTGTGAGCACAGAATTTAGATTGTTACTCTCCGGTACGTGCGGCGGCATCGCCCGGAATCAATCAGCGCTTAAGATTTCTACAAGTTGTGACCGGTTGCTTGTTATTATATTCTTTCTTTCTCTCCTGCGGGACTCAGTTATTGGGTCCCGAGCAATGAGCTGACAGACTATTAGGTTTGGCAGTATGAGTTGAGAGAACAATTTCTCACACATCGAAGTTCAAGGAAAGCGCTTGAGAGCCAATCAAAGTTATTTGGGCCTCGACGAGACATGGGTTTTTAAACATTGTTCTCACCTTGGAGGCTTCAGAGAGTATCTCAATCCGGGGATGTGATGTATTTCAAGGTACGAGAGTACTTTAGGTTATGTCTGGGAGGGGGGGTGCGCAACTTTGACATTCAGGGTTACCTGGATGACAGTGGACGGGAGTAAACCCCCTGCCACCTTACAAAGTAGATCAGGGCAGCAGGGGTGCTATAATTGGTTGCCATGTCTCGCCCTTCTGACATAAAAATGTATCCGTTTCAGAGCACGTTCAGGTGATGATTGCTTGCTTGTCCCGGGGAAAGAGAACCGAGACGAGGAGGCAGGAACAGCCTCCCGTGGTAATGGGTTGATTTGGCAGAAGGCAAAAAAAGTGCAACACTGATTCTGATTCTCTTTTTGTCATTCTTCAGTGAGTAGGCGGAGAGAAGGTCATGCAGTTTATTGCTTATCTGCTCTACTCTTACGCAATTTCCTTTCTCCTGCCTCCTATGAGCTGTGTGCGTCAGTTCACAGTCCCCCGGAGCCTGAAGAATAAGAATGCGACAAGAAGAACAAGGACAAAGACAAGAAAGGAGAATGAATCATTTTTGACTAAGGATTTGACAAAGCAATATCCAAAACAAGGGAAACGGTTATCATCTCTATCGGAAGTCCGGGGCTCTCTCTATCACCAATGAATGCACATTTGAAGAATCCCATTGCAGGTGTTCTGTCGTGAGAGGAGTATGCCTTACCATGAGGTCGAAAATAAGACAAAAACAGAATCGTTGCAGAGGTGTCATTCTGTCAAAGATTACTCTTAAGCCAACCGCCGCGACCATTTCTGCCCCACAATTCCCTCTGGCACTCTTGATTGACTCTCCCACCAAGCAAGAATTAAATCACCCTGGCTAATGAATGGTGTGCTTCGATTCGGTGATTTCCTCCCCTACAAAACTCAATTAGAAGAAATGTAACAGGCAGGTAGCAGTCAAGGGACCAGAAGAAATGGACACTGAGGGAGTGAATATATGAGGGCTATGAATTACCGAATATAGGAGGGCGATGAATTACTGGATATAGGACGATGGCAGGATGAGAGGAGTGCTCTAAAAAGAAGGAAGGAAGATAACGAGGAGATGGGCGAGATACCTTCATGTAGCAGGATCCAATTTGCTCTATTTTCCGCTCAAGTCAGAACAAAAGAACTCTGTTGCGATTAAAATTAGGTTTTAGTCAGATTCAGGATCAAGCTTGAATATGTCAAAAGCCAAGAAACTAAATAAATATGTAGATGCAATTTGCAATTCAGCACGGTAAATTATGTATTATTATTTACACTTTTTCATGAAGGATCTCACAATAATCCCAGGAAATGGCAAGGATGCGGACACCATTAGCGAGGCTTTAGCAACGGCTAGAGCATTATAAATTGGACTCTACTGTAACATTTAGCACCGTGCCACAGCAAATATATTCCATTTCCAGAACCAAAATAGTGGCGCTCGATAGACGGACAGTTTGCCCTTAGGTAATGGAATGGAAGCTACAATCATGTCACACATGGAACCTTTTCACTACACTAAAAATGGAGATTTCCCCTGCGTAGCACGCTATTCAACTCCTTTAGCTCGACTTTAGGCAACTGAACATGACGCAGGTCGTTTAAGTTGTGCGAGCGTGCACAAGTCACAAACGTTTATTTTCCATTTAGCGTTCACAACCCATCTGATATCGTTCTCCCTGCTCTAGGATACCTCAGAGGAGGCTGTGGACATTGGGGATCAAACCCAGAACCTTACGACTTACGACTGAGTCAAACATCCTGGTGAGGTAGGCTTCAAAGTGACACGCAGAGGTCTGCCATGTCCCTTAGAGATGCAGAATGGGGCTGCTACTCATTACTACTACCAGCAACCGTTCCAGAAACATCTTACAAAAAAAAAATCTTTCAGGATGATTTAGGAAATCCCAGGTCACGTGGGGCCTTCCCTTTTGAAAAGGAGGGCAAAATATCAAAAATAATATCAAAAAAT
This sequence comes from Micromesistius poutassou, assembly GCF_964030765.1. Lineage (NCBI taxonomy): Eukaryota > Metazoa > Chordata > Actinopteri > Gadiformes > Gadidae > Micromesistius > Micromesistius poutassou. Next base: position 8,511,512 of record NC_140289.1, read on the forward strand.
ATGCGTATAGCTTTGAGAGAAAAATAAACCCTCCCATTCCTTCTTTCGAACCAATCAGTTTGCCTGAGAGTGATCAAGCCTGGGCTGTGGTAGCCAACAGACCAAGGGAGATTACTCACTTGATCCATCTACCCTCATTCTACACATCTCCTCAAAAGCTCTTTTTAACCAGCCCACATGAGGAGACGTATGGCTCTCCTGAGGGACTCTTCAGGCCCGCAATGAGACAAGATTGGATTATGGAGCACATCTAAATGTTTTTAATTCCACCTACTCCACCTTAAAAACCTGCTTGTTTGTTACTCGTGGTAGGCAGCTGATCTTGTTGGCTGGACACGAGTGTGTGTGTGTGTGTGTGTGTGTGTGTGTGTGTGTGTGTGTGTGTGTGTGTGTGTTTTGGTTTGTGTGCATGTGGCTCCTGGTAGCAGAGCCGGGAGTCTTATCTCTGCATGTCTTGTGCTGTCAGGAGGATAAGTACGGAAGATAGCATCACAATACGGCTACTTTTAAAGCTGAGCTCAAAACTTTGATTTTGTCGTTTAAACCGTATTCTTCAAAGGAAAATACACAGATCAAAATCACTCTTTTCAACTACCAAAGGATGGATATAATAAAAGGGGTCTACATAATAGTGTTAAGAATATTTTGCAAATACCTGTAAGTACGAAGTTTGATAAGCCTTTGGAGCTTACTTGACAACCAATCATAAGCCTTTCAATTGTTTTATTTCATGAACTTTATTTTTTATGTCAGTTTTCAATTAACATGTTCTGTGGCAGGTATTGGGGTCAGGTAAGTGCACTACAAGAGACCATTTAGGTACCATTTGTGAGGTGTAATAAAAGTTAATTATTCTCCTTTTGAGCCAAACCAGCCCAGGGCTGGTTGAGGCTTTTTTTGAATATTTATAAAATCAAGAATAAGCTCCTTCAAGTCCAGGAAAGAAACAATTGCCTACGAAAAAAAAATAGTGCAGCTAAATAAAAACACATCTGCATATTCTGCACAATGGAGAATAATTATTATCATGAATAACCCAAAAAATAACCCCCCTCCAAAGAATACTGCAAATTGGGCTTAAATATAAGAATTTAGTGAAAATGTTTCAGAAGACAAAAGTGGCCTAGAAACATGGTTCCCTCCAAAATGTATTTGCCCCTTATGATCCGTCTTTTTCAGGTACCAATGGTGCTAATTAATCACATTGACACGTGATTAAAGTGGTTTAGCGTGCTCATTTGGATTGTTAGCTTCTCTCTTTGCAAGGTGCACGGTTAGCTTGGTCGAGCAGAGACTATGGAAATGATCAGCAGTAAATAGAAAGTCAAATGGTTACTTTTCTGGTTGCTCATCATTTTCAGCTTTCTAAGTCATGGGTTGCCCCTTTCTTTCTACCCCAACCACATGGTTGGCAGCCAACATAGACAAAATGGCAACTGTTGCCGAAAGATAAAATAGTCATTACGAGTGCCCACAAGCACCCTGTCCCTTGTCCTATCGTCTCATCCTCAAAGCGGTTAATTGAATACAGCTGATGATGGATGAGTTTAATCCGTTGGACGCTGGCACTGGCCTTTCATTGGATAATTGAACGTTGTGATTAATAAAAGACACTGTGGCCATATCAGCGGACGGAATCGGAGATGCAAATCGATTGTGGTGAGGGCAAGCTAATCAAAGGAAAGCAACTTTTGTGTATTTGTGTATTCAACTATTGAATACAGTCAGTAAAAGTGTAACACCAAAAGTGCAGAAATGCAATACAAATTGAGAGGTTAAAAGGTTAAAGGTCAATATAGCTTTTCGAAAATTTATTTTTGGTTTCTCTTCCATCCGTAAATAACTTCCCTCTGGCTTAATCCATCACCCTCCCCACCACTTTTCATCTCCCAGTCCCTTCGTCATCCTTTGTTGACTACTTCCTGTCCACCGCCATATTGTTCAGATTGCCACTTTCTCACACCTGCCTTGATGCTCACACACAACATTGCCAACCCCATCTCACCTCTGCCGAGTTACGTGGCTTAGCCTAGCACTCTCACCTTCCCCAAGACCTTACACACAGGGGGGGGGGTAATTGTTTTTCTGGCTAGCCTTGGTTACAGCTAGTGATTTCCACAGAATACAAACATTTCTCGTATAGTTCACATCCATTGCTTATGTACCTCAGAACCACTAGCTGTTGTCATAGCTAGTTGTTGGCTTTGTCCCTTGTCGATCTCAAGGTCATTCCCAGCCTACGCAGAGGAAGAGTCTGAATGCATAGATGCATCAAGATCCAAACAGTAAATAAAAGAGGCTCAAATCTTTTCCATTATTCACCAGGTCTCTGCTTTCATGGGGAGGGGAGGAGGAACATATATGAGGAAGCGAGAGAGAGAGAGAGAGAGAGAGAGAGAGAGAGAGAGAAAGAGAGAGAGAGAGAGACAGAGACAGAGAGAGAGACACAGACAGACAGACAGACAGACAGACACTCACACACACAGAGACAGACAGACAGACCAACAGAGAGATTGTTGTGCAGCAATGGTTAAATGGGGGTGAGATGTACAAGCTGTGGCCTCCAAGAGTGTCCCCACGGCTAAGAGACAGGACCAGGGGTGAGGAGCGTAGGGAGGCAGGGGAGAATGCACCGGAAGGAGCCCTATAATCTCATGGGTGGCTTCACGTCGCCTCTACTAATGGAGCCTGTCTGAACGGCTAGGCTGAGGCCGCCTTCCTTCCACTCCCATCAGGGGAGGTGGATATGTACACACAAAGGAGGAGCCCCCCCTCCCCCCTCCAGGCCCCCACACCTCTGAGGATGGAGTTTCAGAATTGACTGGAGATCCATCGTGTGGCTTTTTGAAATCTGAAAAATGACCCGCGCCACACCACTCCGGTCCTCAAAAGCAAACATCAATACATAAATGCATGCCCCAGCGAGCCTTTCCAGCACTGGCATTGCCTTTTCCAAGGCCTACATTTAAGAGGCTGTGTGCACTGCCAGCAGCTCATCCAAGTGTAAGTGCACAAGCCCACGCGTGCCCCGTCCCGACGTTTACGCGTAACCAGTGTTGCTGCGTTTTATCCTGAGGGAGGAAAATTGGATCACGGCTTCCACAACAAAGTCCCTGCCCACTAAGGCCTGCAAATGAACAACACACCTTCATAATAACCACGGGTTACCAGAAATAACAGGGGCCGGGCTGCCGGTGGCAAAGGATTCAAGTGACAGCAAGGTAGGAAGAAGTCAAGCGCAACGATGCCAGAGACTGCTGTGATTTGAGGCGAAGGCGTGATATAAAATGGCGGGAGGGAACAGGGATACCACCCCTGTGTTATTGACTCCGGTCATGCTGACAACTGCATGGTGGTAATCTCGACATCCATCATGAGTGGCAGCTGGTGGTTTCCCGCTGATGGGTTAGTGCGTGGGCATGATGGTCGGTGTTGCACAGGGGTAGCTTAAAGTGTCAATCCTCATGAATATATTGGAGCTGGAGCGAAGAGTGTTTCTTTTTATATCGACAAATAGAAGCACTTTTTAATGTTGGAATATTAAAAAATTAAAGACAGTTTGAATATATTTCAATAAGTTCGGAAGGGATTCCAATGCTTTCACAGAGCTTGAATATTTGCTACAGCTATGCAAAATTACTGGAAGCATTCGGAGACTACGTACATCCCCGGCACCGGGCGCCATGCAGCGCAGCTATCGCCACGGCGACATACCGTGCAGTGGTTCTGCTGCTGCAGCAGGGTGGGCACGTCCCCCCCGATGGGCATCTGCTTGGCCAGGTCCTCGTCCTTGGCACAGATCCAGCGCCACAGCTCCTCCAGCAGGCCCAGCAGGCGGGACCACCGCTCGGCGCTGGCCTCCAGGTGGGCCCTGTGAGGGGTCAGAGGTCAAAGGAGGTCAGGGAGGAGAAGGGCTGTCTCATGAGTAAAGATACCGGCTGATTGTCAACTTCCCCGTTTTCATAAACCCAAAAAACTAAAAATACGATCCGCAATGTTAGTGCTATTCGCCAACTTTTTCTATTGGCATGGAAGAGAACTGTTCCTCTATGTGTAGCGTAGACCTTCCTTTAACATTACATCTAAAAAGAACTGACTTATCGAAGCATAGAGTGAAACAAATCTGACTCACTCCTGACCCTACCAGTCTGTGATTTCCCTCAGAAACAATATGGAGACACACACACACACACACACACACACACACACACACACACACACACACACACACACACACACACACACACACACACACACACACACACACACACACACACACACACGTTATCAGGACGATTCTCGAATAAGTTAGCATGTGCCTTGTCCCCTGTGGCTTTGAAAAGGTCTAACAACTCTAACTGGTCTCGGTCCGCGTCTGCGTTTTATACCATGCTACGCTATCAGGGGCGGCGGCGGCGTGAGTTATGGTTGTGTACGAGGACTAGGTGCCTTCATAAGCACTTTGCTCTGGTTTGTTTTGATGCTCTCTTTTGGGGATAATGCATGTGAACATTGTGCGCAGAGAGCCTCAATTGTCGCTCTCTGTGTTTGTGTTAATTAAACATGGAATGTAATTAGAGGGTAATGGGCCACAGGCAATCAACTCGCCTCACACAACACAAATATAGACCATGGGCGCACACACACACACACACACACACACAATTCAAATAAGCCCTTTCTATTAATAACAAGCTTGCTATCAAAGCGAGACGAAATAATGTATCAACGCAAACTCATTTTTGAGCCGGATCCATTACAGAAAGGATCAAAGTATTTGCTCACTATGAATGGCAGGAGCCGAGGATTTGTCGAAATGTATATCCATGGCACCGGTGATTGACCCGCTGTGTCAGAAATGGTACCCTTTATCTCCTAACAAACACAGACAGGGGAGGCAGCCACACCGAAGGACGTCTGCCCTCCTGTGTTTAATATTCCGGCGCTCTACAGTCATCCAGCACCGCGCCGCTGAATTGATTTGTCAATTTCCATTGCTATCTGCTTCAAACATCCCAATCCTGTCAGCCTCCTTTCTGATACCGCACACACACACACAAAGACAGACACACACACACACTCACACAGAAAGACCCACACACACACACACAAAGACAGACACACACACACACACAAAGACAGCCACACACACGCACACACTGACAGACACACACACACCACACTGACAGACACACACACCACACACACACACACACACACACACACACACACACACACACACACACACACACACACACACACACACACACACACACACACACACACACACACACACACACACACACACACACACACACACAAGACAAATCACTTTCTTTTTTCATTTATGCCAAGCTAGATGGGCCCGACGGTGTCCCTGGTCCCTTGGTAGTTATGTGAGACAGCCTTGGCTCCCCCGGCTCTACCATCCTTTATCTTGTCAGTCCCCTGCCACGGAAGCATCGGCCCACTGTAGGTTACTGTAGATGTCTGGAGGCCATCTCCCAGAGGAAGAGTGAGGAAGAGTCCCGGAGGAAGACTGAACAGTCTCGTTGGGGGGGGGGGGCCCAACAGTTAGCTACACTTTCATGGTAAAGTTGATAGTATAGTTAGCCACTATTAACTAAAGTATATGGTAGTTAAACAGCTTGTGTTGAGTTCTAGTGTCATCAATGTAAAGGGACGCACGCAGCACTTGCCAATTTCATCCTCAGAGCTGCGCGGCCATAGCTGGAAGAGTAGGAACAAGTAGAGTACGAAGGGGCCTTTCTTCACAATGGTCTCCAAAATATCAGTTATAGCAGGAGTAGGAGTGTGAAGCTGTACTCCACTGTAGGGGCTTGGGATCTTGTAATCAACATAAACAAATTAAAATTCTATTCTTGGAGGTTTGCAAACCAACTAGGTGCCTGCGGCCACCTGCTGTATCGGCGTGTGTAGATACCCAAGTGTACTTGGGTATGGACCTAATGTGAAAGCTGAGCGGCAATGGAGTGGGGAGAGGGGAGATCGATATCAGGCACGGTACAAATCAAACATACCTAATATGAAAATGCCCTTAGTTACTATAACAATACTTCTCTGGTTACGTCTACGGAATAGACACTAAAATATCAGTTATTTTGATTTAGTGTTCTTAACCCCCCTGCTAGACCGTATTTGTTATTTGTCGCTATTTGTTATGTCTGTCCACGCTGTTGTGACACTGTAATTTCCTGTAAAGGATTATTAAAGGATCTATCTATCTATCTATCTATCTAGACCGGGCACACAGGCTTTGCGACGCCTTACTTAGAGCCGTGAGGAACCGCTCCAACTCTAATCAATGATCGCTGCTTCACTAGCCCATCTGACGTAGAGCAGAAGCTCAGCAACATGCTAACATAGAGTTATTTATACAAGTTTATTTCTATGTGCATGGACGCGTCCCTCTATGTATAAACTGTGTGTTTTCGAAGAAAGTACAGTTGAAATTAAGATTAGTATAGATTAGTAGTTGCAGTTGCATATTGCATGGGCAAAATGGCCCTTTTGTCAAATTTGTTAAAAAAAAATCTTTACTAGTAATCGCATTCCTGTGTGCAATTGCACTGCAGTCCGGCTACACTAAGGGTGTAGGCGGGGGTGTGCATCCCGATCCCACCGTAGGGATCATGTGGCACCCCCAGATCATGTCAAATTAAATAACTGTAGTTATATGGCCCGAGGTGTATAGTCTGAGGAGTCTAGTTATATGGGGATATAACTACAACCCTGTGTCCCTCTTCAGACTGTGCACCTCTTGTTAATTTCAAATCTTCTCCCTAGTGTCAATGTGAGTTGAGGTAGAGAAATACAGCGAGTTGTACGACATTGTATATACATGGACAATGTCGTACAACTCGCTGTATTTCTCTACCTCAACTCAAATTGACACTAGGGAGAAGATTTGAAGTTAATAAGAGGTGCACAATCTGGAGGACAATTGGAGGTCATTGGAGCTTCAGGTGAGTGAAATGTGATGCTACGTGTACCTCCTTGGTACGGCAAAAGTCAGTTTGTTACTTTAAAAGCCATTCTTGTGTCCATATAACAAAAACACACCCTGCAGAATGTCACATGGAAGACCATTAACAAACCTGAATCACATCGCAGCTGGGACGCGAGTGCTGCCACTGACCCACAGTGGGCTGGTGAAGTGCCTGGGAGCTACTGACCATCAGTGGTGTGGAGCAGTGCCTGGGAGCTACTGACCATCAGTGGTGTGGAGCAGTGCCTGGGAGCTACTGACCATCAGTGGTGTGGAGCAATGACTGGGAGCTACTGACCATCAGTGGTGTGGAGCAGTGACTGGGTGCTACTGACCGGATGTTGGCCGACTTGGTCTTGAGGTCGCTCCAGCGGTGGTTCATGTCGTCCAGACGGTGCTGGAGGAACACCGCCTCCTCCGAGCTGCCCAGGGCCTTCACCATCTTGGACTTGTTCCCCTCCACGCTGCGGTAGATGTCGTTGTGGGCATCGATCTCAGCCTGGATGTCCTGGAAACAGACGAGACAGCGTTTTTTTAAAAGATATGACTTTGTTAATCCCAAATGGGAAATTGGGGATTTTCTCTGGAGGGGGCAACATTCGGTCAAGGTCGATGTGATGCTGAGGAGAGACACATAGCTCTTCTTTTCTGGAAGAGTCATTGATGCAGAGGCAGACCCGGACATCTGTCTGGAGGGCCTCCACTGTACTTCACCCCTCTAAAACCCCCCGTGGGTAAAGAAGTGATTCTGCTGCAATGTCCTTTCTGACCTTTATCCAAAAAGACACCAAACACAACAAAGTAAGACGGATCAGGATTCTGGTCCTTTTTTTCCCGGCACTGTCTCTTATCAGACGGAAATCAGCCCTATAGCATCTGTCACCATAACAACACTGAGCCTGGTAACACCAGTGGCAAAGGTGATGGAAAATACTGTGTGTGTGTGTGTGTGATACAAGGGGAGGAATGACGCAACAGAGAATTCAGTCAAACGGTTTATTTTTAGAACACAAAAACTCTCTTTCTCTCAATGCTGCTGTGCTGAGGCTTTCTTGAAGTTATTTTGACATTACACTCTCCTTAAAAACCTAGAAAATATCTGAAGATAGTGGGCTAGCCAAAATGTCCGCACAAGGAAGACGCACTGGCCAATTTAATTAAGAAAAAGAGTTTGAGGCTCTGGCATTCAGCCAATTATTGTTTGACTAATTATAGGCAATTAAATAATTGTACTTGATTATCGGAAAATATGTTATGAAAACAATGTTTTAAAAAACGCATAGCCAGAGGTTTCATTGCAGAATAACAATGGCTCAGATTACCTAACCTGGCTTTTATCCTTCTCTCCCTCTATATGATATGAGCTTTGTTGTCGCAGTCGGCCATATATATATATATATCTATATACATATAGATATATATATATATATATATATAAAAACACGTGCATGTACAAGTGCGCCTGGCCAGTGCAGATGAAAAATTGTGAGAAAAGGGTGCAAAGCGTAAATCTTTCTTTCCTTTTCTTTTTATTTGTTCATTTGTTACCTAAAAGGCATAAAATGAGGAAGGGTGCCCGGCCAATCTAAATTGTAATATTATAAATTTACAAAGGAACATTGATTTACCTTTGAGGGCGATTGACTGCCTACATGCCCTATACCTGATTGAGGCATCAGCGAGGGCATCAGTGAGGGCACACACCAGTTGGCAGATGGGCTATGTGTTCAGTGTAAGCACCAGTGTTTGAGTGCTGTACTTGGCAAAAGCACCAGTCACCAGTGGCTATCTGAGGCTGAGCTAAATGAGGGATCAAGTAGATCAGCAGGCACATGCTGACCACTCCACACAAATAAAATGGTACGCAAAGGTCAAACAAGCCAGAGACACACAGGGAGGGGGGGGGGTGAAGAGAGATCGATAAATAGCCAGAGAGAGAGGCCAAAGAGAGAACGAGCGAGCGCGGGAGCAGAGAGATACATTTTAATCGATTGCCAAATGTTACTCGTCCAATTTATTCCCTACATGTTTGTTATTTTTAACGAACACTGCAATCGCACGCACGCACGCACGCACACGCACACGCACACACGAGACAGGTAGTAGTGGCTGCTCAGACACTTTTACAATGCTAGCATGTGTACATACACACAAACTAGAATGCGTCTGCTATAGTTTCGCATATAGGCCGACATCTGTCTACTAACGTCATGTCTTCGTTTAACCCCAACTCAGCCCTGATTCAAAGTGACAGAAAGGATGGGGACGTCTGGAGACATGACTCACTGACTGTCCCACTCACTCAGTCGCACAGTGGGACGCACGAAGACAGGCTAACAAAATCCTGTCCGAAAAATACACAGCGACCCCACCAGAACATTGAGGAATTCCACACAGCTTAGAGACACAAACAAACCATTACCCTAATTTCTGTATAATCTACTGGAGACACAAAGGCAGAGAGACTGGAACTGGCATAACAGCTTCAAACACACACGCACACACACAGAAACAAACACATAGAGCTAGAGGGGTAACAAGGCTAGCCCAAGGTAGCGACAGGAATTCAAATGACTCATATATGCACTACACAACCGCCCAGCAACACGACCTTCAGTGGCGCTATGAATGTTCACCCTTTTAGAAGCCTCCTCGTCTGAGCGGTCCCTTTACAACCTTTTCTTTACACAATTACAGACATGGGCTGAAGAAAAAGAATAGCTACAGCGTCACAATGCTTGCAACTACTTGTTTCTTTCTCCGATAGGGCACCGTTTCAATGACATCAAAGTTCTCATCCGTAACCACATGAAGCACGGCACGTTAAAGCCCACAAGGGACCACACACACATAAAAACGCACAATAACTCCTCCTTTTACCTGTTATGTGGGTGTTTGTGTGTGTGTGTGTGTGTGTGCGCACTAGATACAATTCCAGACTCCCATTGGCCATTTCCGTGGTCAGATCTACCTGTTCAAACTTCTGCAGCACCTCTTGCAGGCCCCAGTTCAAGCCAATCATGTTGCAACCCACGCTTCGGCCCCTCCCACAGCCCCCGGCGATCACCACATCCCCTCCTCCGAGGGCTTGCTGGGCGGAGGGCAACGGGGGGTCAGGGAGTGGGACGGCGTCCTCCAGCGGTCCGGATCCTGACCTGCACGGTCCGGCTCCGGGCTCGATCGCTCTGTTACAAATCCTCTGCACGGAGAACACAAGGCTCCTGGCTCTGTGGGACCCGAGGAGGGGAGTGGGGCGACAGGATGCGTTTGGGGCGCGACGGACGACAGCGATCCAGGTACTGATCCTCGGTAAGGCACCATGCAGCCCTCAGAAAGCCCCTGGCAGCGCTGCTGCGTGTGCACGCTGGTGTGTGCTCGCCTGATCCGGCCACATGACAGAAACATCCTCCTCAGACCGACGGCGGTTGCAGGAGCAGCAGTGGCGGCGGCAGCAGCAGAAGCGGTTGGCCAGGGCGGAGAGGAGCTGTTAGCCCGTGGTCATGCCTCACACAGCTGGGTCAGAGAAGGAGAGAGAGAGAGAGAGAGAGAGAGAGAGAGAGAGAGAGAGAGAGTGGCAGAGCCCAGGTGGTGGTGCTCCTGCAAGGCCATCAAACAAAGTCAGTGAGGCTGGGCGTGGAATCGCTGGGTTCTTGGGCGGAGGTCCGGTGAGGGAGATAATGTCTGCAGGTCCTTGGGGAGGACCGGTTGATGTAAACCCGTGGTGGGGCCAGGGGAAAAGCCTTTCCACTCTGAACTCACTTTAGCCCCTATCTCTCTCTCTCCCACACAGTTTAGTTCCGCCCCTCAGGGCATGAAAGAGCTACCTTAACTCTGTCCGGTGTGGTCCAACTTTGGGTTCGGGAGCAAACGCATTTGTTCTAAATTACTTATGAAAAGCATAAGTCCCAAGCCACGAACACTGACCCACTTCAGTTTAAGAGGTTAAACAGCAGCGCAGGGCGAGCACATGGCGAGTCCTCGCGCTCCTTTGGAGGTAAAGCCGGCCCCACACAGCTCCGAGAGAGACAGAGCCGCTACAGTCTCAGGCCTTTCACTAACCTTACCGGCCCAGGCCCCACTCAAGGAACTCCTCGATCCAACCCCAGCCTCCTTCTCTCACACCCTCCTAATCGTCGCCACAACAGGGCCTTTGTGCACTTTGAAACCCAGCCACCCTTGAGATGTTCTGGTTTGGGGTCCACGCTTCCAAACGAGTTCCCTGGAGGACTCTCCTTCTTCTTCTGTGGTCTTGGGCCCTGCGGAAGGACCTGCCAGGACCTCTGTGGGTCCCAAGGTGTCTCCTTCAGCTACTCCGTTCAACGGGGAGGTTAAGGGAGCAAACGGAAGAGGTGAAGTGTAATCGTCTTCCCTTCTCTTCCCTGTCCCGCTGAGATGAAGGGCTCTGGTTTCGGTGGTTGCGTCTCTTCTATCTATTTCTCCTCTCGCTTTCTCTCGGGGGAACGGTGGGTCGCAACCGGGCTGGTGTCCTCTCCCTCTTCCCTCCTCCGCCGCTCTCGGCTCACTGGCTCAACTCGTTCACACAGCTGTTTATTATTTAATCAGTATCCACCCTTTGCAACCCCTCCAACCCGCCGGACCCCTGCACCGCCACCGTTCACCAGTGTCCCACCTCTCTCTCTCTCTCTCTCTCTCTCTCTCTCTCTCTCTCTCTCTCTCTCTCTCTCTCTCTCTCTCTCTCTCTCTCTCTCTCTCTCTCTCTCTCTCTCTCTCTCTCTCTCTCTCTCTCTCTCTCTCTCTCTCTCTTCCCTCACTCTAAACTATGTTGACACACACAAACCCACACACACACACCCACTTCCTGCTGCCTTGGGAGAGCAAGAGGGAGGGTCGGGGGGTGGGGGGTTAGGGGGAGAGGTGGGAAGAGGAGACGTGTGAACAAAAAAGCGCTTTCAACTGCAGATTGGGGAGGGGGGACATCGGTAATCGGTAAGGAGCCAATGTGGAAAGGGAGGAGTGAGAGGAGGTTACAAGGATCATGCACTTTGGGGGGAAAAAGTGGCCTTCAGTGTGAAGGAAGCACAAAGCAGAAGCATTGAGCGTTGAAGAAGCTGTAGAATTGAAGAGTGAGTGAGTGAGTTTGTGGTGTGTGTGTGTGTGTGTGTGTGTTGGGTGTGTGTGTGTGTTGGGTGTGTGAGTGAGTGTGTGTGTGTGGGGGGTTTGTGAGTGGGTGAGGCAGTGAGTGGGTGGGTGTGTGCATTTAGACATTGAACAGAAGGACAGACATGTGGTGCGCATCAAACACCAGATTATTAGATGGCAGTCAAGGTAGGAGGGGGTATGTGTGTGTGTGTGTGTGTGTGTGTGTGTGTGGTGGTGCAGGGGATAACAGAATGTTGCATATTCATAAGCGGCAGGCTTTGAAGTGTGCTTAGCTAATTAAAATATTTACATACGGCGTTATGCGGCGCTTTTGATGCGTGCCAACACGGATATTCGCTGTTTGAGTGCTCTTCAGTGCAGCACGTGAAAACATTTCAAGTAACTGGTAGAAATGAGCATGTTGAGAAATGCGAGCGCACCACCACACTCTGAATGAGCTGCCTTAACGTCGCCGGCGCCTCCTTTGCGGATCCTTCCACGCGTCCCAGAGAAACGACAGCTCCGGCTTGTGATGTGTTAAACTCAAATGCCTCTCAACACACTGCCAGACGCTTGTTTTTGTGAGGTAGGACACACACACACACACACACACACACACACACACACACACACACACACACACACACACACACACACACACACACACACACACACACACACACACACAGTACAACAGAAAGCAAATTAGTAAGGAACCAGAGAAGATTAGGACCATTATGGTGAAAGCATGAACGCGGCAGCCGCTGTCCCTGAGGCAGTGAGTGCCGGAGGGAGAGAGAGTGAAAGGACAACACATGGAGGATAAAGACTCATGAGACTCGGCAGAAAAAAAAGATTGAGGGGAAAAAAGGCCTGGGGGGGCCATTTTGTAAAAATAGGACTTTGAATAGTGAGAGAATGGTCAAACACTGAATAGAGTGAACGGGAAACTAGGGAGCGATAGCGATGTTAATAATGGTGCGAGGTTTGCTGGGGCTGAGGCAAATCTGTCTGTAACACCCTGGATTGGGGAAGGAATGAAAGAGAGACAGAGAGAGAGACAGAGACAGAGAGACCAAGAGAGAATATGGAGCCGAAATACTGTCTGGCAACACACTGACTGAAACACACAAACAAGAGGACAAAGGATTTCATAACACAAAAAGCAATATATAAATAAAGCTCACTGAATTCACAATAAAGCCTACTCAATACACGGATATGAGAAAGGGGCAAAGAAAATGAGGGGAATATCCAAACTCAAGCAGGCTTCATGATATCGTTTCTTATACTTGACGATAAACATAGTTGTACTACAGTAGCAATAAAAATAAGAAACTAGACCTCTCTATGGTTATCCAGCTTTTGTTTTATTTATTTTGAAAAAACTCATGAGTAGCCTGTCCAAAAGTACATAGGTCAACAACTGAGGGCAGACAATGGGGCCAGTGTGATGAGAAAAGGCAACACTGCTCTCGTCAGGAAGTAAACATCATTGGGAGACAAGGCATACACACAAACAAACTGACCTCGTCTGCAACACATTCTGTACCAATAGAGTGACAGACGGCAACATTCCCAGAAAGATTCCCCATCATCAATGAGGTCACTTCCTGTAGCCCAGGTTATCGCTGGCACACCTCTTCCTGTTGGTAGCGCCCTGCCCGAGAGATGTCAGCCCAGATCAGTGGCTTCATGTTTACACATGGAGTGTGTGTGTTTTTGTGTGTGTGTGTGTGTGTGTTTTTCTGTGTGTGGGTGTGTTTTTCTGTGTTTTTTTCTGTGTGTGTGTGTGCCTTTTTGTGTGTGTGTGTGTGTGTGTGTGTGTGTGTGTGTGTGTGTGTGTGTGTGTGTGTGTGTGTGTTTTTTTGTGTGTGTGCTTGCATGTGTGTGTGAATGTTTTAGCGTTTATATCTCTTGCAGTGGAGTTTGGTCTTGATCTACTTACTTACATACACACTGCAAAAACATTGCACATCTGTATGACCAGCTATGGTGTGTGGAGCACCGTGTTTCTCTGGGTTACAAAGCTACAGTAACCGGTATCAAATCGATACGCAAATCCCTGTTGATGAAATTAATTGTGAAATCTTCCGCTTGCATCAGAGTGCATACTGTAGGCATATATAGTGCATTTGTTCAACAACAGCCGTTAAAAAAGCTACGCATGATCTGATGGGATATGAGGCCAACACACAGCAATACAATATAGCTACAGGTTGAATGGTCGGCAAGGCGGAGGAATGAAGAGGTATGCTCAGACAAGTGATGGAGGGCCATGTCGAGAAAGGGGATTATTTGTGGCGGTTGCGTTTGCTCGAGACCTCGATGAAATACAAGCGATTCAAGACGATTCGAGGAAGACGCACACGGCGTCCTCGAAAGCTATGTGTACGGAGGATTCACCAGGATTTGACATATGATCAGGTTGGCAGCCTGTGAATAATGTATTTAATCAAGCGTGGGTGGATACGAGATCAACCACAGGACTGCAGGAATTGGGAGCCGCTACCGGAAAAAGTCATTTTTCGGTAGCGAAAAAGGAGTGCAAAACAAAAACGTAAGTAGCTGGAGCCACCGACTGCTCAGCATGATGGGCTCCGGGATGTGATTGAGGGAGCCACATGGCGCTGTCGGAGCCCCTCACTCTCATCTCATTCCAGGCGGCGCGGCCGGTCGCGGTCGGGTAAATAAATAAATAAAATGAGAGGATGCAAAATATTCAGGTAAAGGATGCAGCTAAAAAATTGAAAAGCCAAAGCCAGTCAAAGGCTGAGGCTGCATGGACTTGAGGGTCTCTATACAATCATGTGCTACAACAGGAGAACAGACACACACATAATTGCCCACACAGACACACACACAAACAACCTCAAACCTACAAACACACACATAAACACATCCCCACACTCTGGGACACACACACACACAAGGACACACACACACACAAGTCAATAGCAGAGGTCTCTGTCCTTCGTAATCAGCAAGCTTTGAGAAACAGCCCAATCGCTCTCTTTAACAACATCCCCTGACAGCTGATCTAGAATGATGAGACACGCATGGCGTTCTTGGAAATAATGGGTGGGGTCAAAGGTTGAATGGAAAAAAGGCAGATTGTTAACAACATCACGTGCAACCACTCTATGATGGACCCTCGGTGACAACAAAAGCAGAGGATGGATGTCGGCGGGTCGCCACATCAACTGCTCAAAACGGGAAGATTGGAATCGATCAGGGACTTGTTGCGCTGTTGGCTCTAATAATGACCTATTGATCATGGTGGACCCTTTGTAGTCTGTAAGCCGCTTAGGAGATAACCATAAGACATCGCTGGTTCTCTGATGTTAATTTTTTCTGTTCCAGTAACAATTCTCTTGTGTCTGTGTGTGTCCATGTGTCGGTTTGTGTGTTTGTGACTGTGTGTTTGTGTGTGTCTCTGTGACTGTGTGTCTCTGTGTGTGTGTGTGTGTGTGTGTGTGTGTGTGTGTGTGTGTGTGTGCGCGTGCGCGCGCTAGGCGATGATGATAGGCTTTCGTCTAATCTAGCGTTCAAAGCACAAAACGTGCCACCTCCCCCAGAGTGGGGGGCTGTCTTCTTTCCACTTCACTACGTCCTTCTGAAACGCCCCGCTTCAAGTGCTCTGCCTCCGGGGGGTGGGCAAGGCTAATCTCACAAAGCGCAGTGGGGGGTCCGACGCTCTATTGGAGAGACGTTACGACAGACCCCGCGTGACGCCAGCGATAGAGAGGGCGGGAGCCTGCGGGACCAATTAGCATTACGCCAAAACAAACTGGCACCGCTGCTTATGAATAACGACGTTGGCAGTAGCGGAAAGGGGGCTGAAGACAGGAATTAAAACATCGGCCCGGTAGAATGACTAAGCTCATGTCACAAAGTATGGGGCGAATCCCGTTTTGTGGACAGAAACAGATTTGGACAGAAGGAAAGATGTAAAATACATAAAGTACGGCAAAAAGTTATGTCCCCATCCGTGTATGATGCAAGCGGGCACACGTGTGTGCGCACACACACACACACACACACACACGCACTCACCTCATTTTGGTCATTCTAAAATATATACGGTGCGAGTCTAGCCTTGGCCCGAAGCGCGTGGTACAGACCCAATGTGGGGCTGGGAGATAAACGAGCAGAGGGAGGCAGTGAAAGACAAATTAGAACATGCTTAGAGGGATTGAACAGAGCGGTGAAGAGGAAAGGATGAGGCACGAGGCACGGGGGATGGAGCACAACGGGTCGCTGGCGTGAAGAAACGGCAGAAGAGGAGAAGAGATGGCCTCGTGCGCCGTTGAACATTCTTGCTCCCTTTAGAAAAGAAACCCAAAAGGAGGAATTTGTGTTTGTGCAAAATGGTCAGACATTTTGGGTCCAATGATTAGTGCTGTTTGTTTTGAGTAAGAATTGGAATAATAGATAAAGGGATAGCTGTTAGGATTTGGAAAATGGGATTTGCTATTCCCACCTCTTGAGGAAACATTCCATGAAGGGCTTCTAAATCCCCACCTTGGAGAGAGGTTTCATTTGGCGACAGGTTGACGCTGATGTTTTGAAGGATTAAAAGACCAAACCTATGTTGACTTGAGTTATCACCATATTATAACCGTCGTACACGTGACCCTTCCCCCGACGCGGGCGTCATCTTCACCATTTGAGTCTCTGTGACTTTGAATTCTAGAGCGTAAACAATGGAAGCATATATTTCTATCTCCGAGAACAATTTGAGCAAATAGTGCTACATTCTCGACCATATGACGCAAAATGGAAGTTACCTTCAGGTAACAAAGAACACTGGAAAGAAAAAAATCTTGACCAAGATGAAAGGAACGAAAATTGACCCATTCCTCTCAGGATGTAAGAATAGCTTTTCACCGCAGTCAAGGGCTTGGGGTTAGCGTCTCCCTCTCCTATGACGGGATATGATGGGGCCCACACTGTTCCAATGGCAAAGCTACTTCCACCGTGGCTTCTCCGAGCCCACTGAACATGCTCAGCAGGCAGGCAGCCAGAGATCTATATCCCAGCCAACAGAACACATTACTCACCGCCATCATGCCTTAAGACACCAAAATAAAAACAGCTGAATTAATAGGCCCGCAGCAGGAATAAATTAGATGACTGGTCACCAGCAGCAGATTCATAGGGGCTGTGATGGACATGTTGTTTGTATCCACAAAGACGCTGTTTTCCAAACATGTGATCAAATGCTGGGAGAGGAGGCGGACGAGGTACTTGTCCCACAACTCCTGGGACAGCCCTCTTTATTCTGTCAAGCCAGCCAGACACTCCACGAATTAGGCCAAATTTGATTTGACAGTCGCTAACTATTATCCAAATTGGGTCGAATTGAAGCATAATCGGTTGCCATGTGAGTTGCGAGGTAAGGGGGGTTACGATGCCAAAGCGAGGACGATGAAGCAATCAGACGCCTGGATGGGTTTTTGACATGACAGAAATTGTAGCAGGCTATCTCGAAGTGTTAGGATTCTCCCAATTCCCTGGATAGAACCAGAGTGTACCATCGACCCTGTGTTGACCTTCACATGGCTAACAAAACTGAAACTGAACCTTTTTGGACATTGTGAATAGACACATACAATACCTGTCTGAGGCTTGTCATACTGCGAGTCTAAACCCACACCGTGGCTTGTCAATCATACTGTACTGAGATTATAGGCTTTGGCCGAGCAGAGCGGACAATGGCAATGTTCAAGTCAACTTGAACCAAACTGGTACGGTGCCGGCCTGGCTTAAGGTGGAGGGTATAAGACAGATACAGCTGAATGGTGTGTTGTTCGACCTCCCACATTACACAACCGAGAGGCCTCAGTGCTTCTGTACGTGAAACACAAAAACCTATTGAAACAGTTATTGTATATTGGCTGTTATTTGAGTTAACCTCAAGATTGGTTTGTTTTTAAATCTCCATGGATATTTGAGAACAAAGTACGTGACAACTAAGGTTGGTCATGAATTAAGGAGAAGGTCAGCTTTCAAAAAGAAACATAATTGCTTTCCAAACATAATGGAAAGGGCCGTGTGTCCATGAAGTAAATCCTAAGAAGGCAAACAGGAGGTCACGCTAAAGTAATGAAGAGCAGCTTCGCTGTAATATTTACGATTTTGCAGCATGTTTATCTTTCATCATGACTAATGACTCATTCGTGGACCCCAATGAATGTTAAATAAGGCACAAGTTAGTCACTGGAGGGTGTAGAGGGCTCATTACAGAGAGAGAAAATAATAAAGAAAGTACAATAAAGTTCCTGATACTTGGGTGGCATGTTTATCCAATTCATAAATCCCATCTGAGTTGGGTGGTGAACCCTCGCCATATGGCACGAGGAAGAACAAACAAAACAAAGACGTCTTTTTTCTTTTACCAACACCTGGCAATCCAGACAGGGCTTCCGGGAGTTTAAACACTATCTGCCAGTGCCAAAAAGGTGCGGATATGCAGTCCAGATTAGAGCGAGGCAGTGACATTGACATAGTCTGTGGGTGTGAGTGCACGTGCCTTGAATGTATGACAGCTTTAATGTTTGCCAGCTCAACAGTGTCATTTTTTAGATTTCTTAAAGGTCCCATGACACAAGGTGTGGTGTGATTAGCCGTTACAAGCCGTTTTGAAAATCTGTCTCTACTGACATCACAGGTGGGCGTGTCCACCTAGATGTATGACGGATAGATGAGCAACATTTGCTACAGTCCGCTGGGTAGGCTGGTAGGCTGGTAGACTGATGTATCCAGCGTACATCTAGGTGGACACGCCCACTTGATGTCAGAAGAGCCAGATTTTCAAAACAGCTTGTAACAGCTAATCACACTCACACCTGGTGGCATGTCATGGGACCTTTAACAAATGCAGAGAAAGGACAGGACTTTTTTTTTTTACCACATGCTCACTTTCCTGTATCGCTCCAGTTTGCTTCTCCACATCCTACTCTGTCCTCCCACTGCTGATAATCAACCCTTTTCCTCATTCTATCACTACTCAACAAGCTTCAAAGTCGTCCTCCTCCCCTTGTTTCGTTATTTCCCAGGGAGGATGACATGATCGGAAAGAGCTACAGGTCGCCCTCCCTCTGACCCCCCCCTTCCCCATCTCCATAACAACTATGTGATGGATCAACATATTACTTGCTGGTTTGTTTATAGCAGCGGGGGGTATCTGGGCCCATGCAGCGATACCACGGTCTCGGCTCCTCGGGCAGCAACAGCTTTTCCTCATTTTGCCGGCTGCCTTGTTGCTTGTCTCCATCCGTCTGTTTCTTCCGCTACCGTTGGCCAACATTTGAAATCCCGCTGCCCGAGACACAATGTTCACCGACTGCCTGATTCTCATCTTGGCGTTTGCATGCAGTGAACAGAGACAAGGGCCTCTGTTTTGTTTTTTCAAAGAAAGGCTTAAGAATGGATCTAAGAAAGGCTTTAATTACAAAATGATCACGGCGTGTACCTTGAAACCAGGCACGACGCACTATTCAGTTTGCAGATATGTTTTTTATCAGGATTTCAATCAAGAAGTATGATAACTATTATTTTTTCCCCACGTAGCTTAGTGTAGACTCACAAATTATAAATTTTCCATCAGCTCTTGCGGTTGTTAATCTCTAAAGTTGCATGACTCCCATTCCCTCAGAAGAACGATGAAAAACATATCTCTTGGATGAAATATCTGTACTTTGAATTTATGGTTTTCGTTCATTTTAAGATACATTCTGGGGGAGGGGGAGGCTAAGCTATTTGTGGAAGGGTCACTGGCTTGTACATTTTCCATTGATCTGATCTAAAATCTTGGAAACACAAAATCATCAAGTGTGGAAATTTTTACCATCTACAAAATACCCTGCTTTCAACACAGGTCCAATCAAGTCTTAACACAGCGTGTTTCCAAAGATACATATTTACATAAGTGCTGACACCATTCTGGACAGATGCCTGACTAACTGAACCGATTTAACCTCCTGCTTGACATAACAACACGGGCCGGTGCATGCTGATGATGCATGACGTGTTTGTTCCAAAAGCAGTGCACAGCTGGAACAGAGCTAACCAGATGTACCAAGAGTACGCAGTGCGATGTGACGCAGCTTGTGTGGCAAGTCGCATCTCACCACACTTAGCGGCACATCAGCAGAGTTCATTAAAAGAAAGTAAGTGATATTTATTTGTTCAAATAAGTGTGAAATAGCTTAGCCACTATGCCACTTTAGCATTCCCATTTTATCCAATCAGGAGAGAGAACTGCACAAAGTGACAGTCAACTCTGCGCGTTCACGGGCAGGCAGCAGGATGTCAGTGTCGAGTGACAAAGGCGAAACCGGCAAAGCTATGGTATCAAAGGCTCTCCGGAATAACCAAACACACCAACCCCAAAAACAATGGTAAAGAAAATAGAAGAAAGAAGGCTGCCAGGAAATTGTGCAAGACCCAGATTTATATCAGTGTGGCCTTTGATTGGTGGAAAAAAAATACGGTGATGTGGGGAGTAGAGGGGAGAGCCAACTAAAAAGAACAGGAAGTTAGCCAAAAGACAACATCGCTGGCAGCACATTTAGGTCATATGACTAATAAAGAGCCTACAGCGAAGAGTAATGAGCGAAGTAATGTCAATGAGTACTGTGCAACAACACAAACCAAATCTGTGCAACACAGAAAACAAATCGGCCTAGTGGTGCACTCAGCACACTCCTCTCCCCTGGTGGTCAACCAGCCTCAACCTACAGCCTCTCATCTCCGCACATGGAGGAGAGAGGACCAGATATGCACTCTGAACTCTGAACTGCTCAGCAGTTGACTTAAATTATCCCCAAACAGAGATCAGGAGACCGGGATGAGAGAGGTGAAGATCAGAGAGAGGGAGAGAGCGAGAGAGAGCGAGAGTGGATGTGAAAAGAAGCAGAGGTTGCAGGTTTATCTTGACTCTCGAAGTGAGAACCAAACTTGCACCACAAGCCCTTTTTCTTAGTGATGGAGGCAGACCTGCCAACTGTTGACAGAAAACACGAGCGTGCTTCAGACTTCAGAGGGATGCAAAACTCAATGAGGGTAATTAAAGGGAACAAGAACGAGAGCACGGGGACAAAAACGTGAGAAAGAAATGCAGGGAAACGGAAGGTTCTGGTTTGAAGGCTTGTGCGTGCGTGTGTGCGTGCGTGCGCGTGTGCGTGTGTGTGCCGTGGGCGTGCGCGCATACGTGTGTGCTACTTTAACCCAGCACCGAGGGTTATCTGCATCACCATTAGGCGGTTAATGAACATACGACAGCTGTTTCCAACGTTGAAGGAGGACGAGGGCGTGGGAGGAAGGAAGCAGTGCATGAGAAAAAAAAAACAGATAAGAACGGTAGAAGGGGATAAATAAAAGAGTTAGCAGTTACCGTCTGGCGCATCTGGACCTCTGTGGATCCCGCCACGGCCCACTGCCTCTAATGGAGATGAAAAGGGCTAGGTAGGGAAGGCCCGGTGTCAAATACATATAGCGGGTCCCCGGGGGCCTGGCCTAGTCCGTCTGCTCTGCACCAACAAATACCAACACCGTGTGTCTGTGTGTCTCCCTGTGTGTTTGTTTGCGTGTCTGTCTGCTTGTCCTTCTGCTTGTCTGTCTGCTTGTCTGTCTGCTTGTCTGTCTATGCGTTTGTCTACGTTTGTGTGTGTGTGTGTGTGTGTGTGTGTGTGTGTGTGTGTCTGCATGTGTGTGTGTGTATCTGTGTCTGTCTGTGTCGTTCAGTCTGTCTGCCTGCCTGTCTGCTTATGTGTATGTGTGTATTGGTGTGTGTTCCCACACACCAATGCATGCAAAACATACATTATATAAAACATGACTCACATGTCACGCAGCGTATTCTGCCTTGTGTGTTTTTTTCTCACTCTCATTGCTTTCCTGTACAGCCGTATACTGTTGTGCATAATGCGAAGGATGCCATATTATGTGCAGCAGGAGGCCCAGTCAGTTAATCAGACACCATGCTTCCTCTCACACAGGGAGCCATGTAATGGAAGTAAGTGTGCCACCAAGTCTGGGGAACAAAGTCTGTGGGAGGAGGAGGAGGAGGAGGAGGAGGAGGAAAGGATGTGCTGGGCCAGGTGAGAAGCGTTCCTCATCAGTTCTTGTGACTTCCGAGGGGAATCGAGACGCTGCGTCACTGGATGAGCTGATGGCTGGAGAACGGGGCCTGAGCTCCCAAATGCCGCTTTTCCACCGCCAGTACCAGCTCGACTCGACTCGACACGCCTTTTTTGCGTTTCCATTGGCAAAAAAAGTACCCGGTACCTAGTACCGGGTACTTTTTTTTAGTACTACCTCCGTCGAGGTTCCAAGCGAGCGGAGTAGGTACTTTTGTGTGACGTTAACAGGCTGCTGGTAACTGATTGGCCAGTGGCTGTAAATGGGAATAATCACTCAAAGTTAAGTTGTGTCCGGCGTGGTTGGAGTCCACGAACCCGCTCCCGAGGGGGACACTGATCAGCGTTTCGCCGTGTGTGTCGCTCCTTTCCCGGGGCTAGAGTTAGGCTGCGTGTGGTTGTGTGTGTCTGGCGTGGCTGGAGTCCACGGACCGGCTCCGGAGGATCAGCGTTTCGCTGTTTCGTTTTAGTGTCGTTCCTTTCCCAGGACTCGAGTTTCGCCTCCATCAACGTTACCGTATGACAACAATAGACGCGCAGTCATTGCGCTTTTTATTTTATTTTATTTCCCATCATAACCTTTCCCGGGAATTAGGAAATAGTCTTGATCAGATTCAGATTTCCCGGGAATCGCGTCTCCCGTGATTAAAACCTAATGACGACCCGCCCATGGTGGAGAGGTTCTTTTCTACGACCCGCCCACATTGAAGAGGTACTTTTTTAGATGGAAACGCGACCAAACCAAGTCGAGTCGAGGCGAGTTGAGTCGAGCTGATACTGTCGGTGGAAAAGCTGCAAAAGAGAGCTAGGTAAAGTAGGGATCAGCCTGGGCTGCTGAAAAACCACTAAAATAAAAATAATTTAGCATTTAACAATTTAGCTTTACTTTCGTTTAGTAACGAAATAGGACAAATCAAATACACAAACAGCAATATTGCAGGTTCTCAAAGTCCCAGAAGCTTTATACAATACAACAGACCAATTCACAGGCAAGCAAGATCAAGTTATTTTGTTCTATCAATGTATGATTTCATCATTACCGGCCAGTCGAGTAGCTTAGGGTTGTTTCACGGTGGTGTACAAGCACAGTGCACACACTCTAAACACACCCTGTGTCAGCCTCTGGTCTTGTAATGTGTACTACACACATAGCATGTACTTACTTATTGACCAAGTAAGCACAAAGCCAGTAGACATTGTGTTGAATCCTACTCCGAACGGTGGCACCAGACACATTTCTGGAACGGTCTCCAGCGCTAGGGTCATATTTACATTTACATTTCACCTCCTGTCACTTTCCCACAAGTTCTCCCTCCGCTTTACTCATTCGACATCCCTCGCTCCATCCTTCACTCTTGATTAAGCCTGGCTTTTCACATCCATCAGGCTGGCTTTATACACGTGCCCTTGCCCTCTCATTTATATGCTCCATTAGATGAACATATCACGGTGAATACTCTCATTCATGTACCAAATAGGTCAGTCAGACGTGACTGTGTTGCCTCAAACGAAACAGATCTGACACGACTGGTCGAGGCTTCTGTTATCAATTCTGATCTGTATTATATTCCGCCCCAAAATACATAGCTGTTGTACAATCTGCGCTAATTTTAGAAGGACAACATTGAAGGTCGTGCTCGCTGTGGAGTACTAGAGATTACACACAGCAAAAATACAGATTTACTGACACGCAACCACCCAGACGCACTTGCAGAAGGCCTTCTTTTACAGCCTTTGAGCGCTCTCTTTGATCTCGCAACTTGATGAGGAAACACACATTCAGGCCTTAATTAGAGGGGACTAAAGCGATTTATGAAACGCACTGTGCTGCAGAAAAATATGTGTACATATGGGTTAGCAGTGCACTGCAGTGAACAAACTCTCTCCTCAAAAGGAAATGCTAGAATAGATTCAGAAGGACTTAACTTGGTCATAAGCGTTGGCTAACATCGTTATTTGTGGAGTGGACGGACAGGAAGTACTATTAATAGATTAATAGCTGTGACGGCAAACATTTAAATGAATTAATTATGCATCAACAGCACGATATTGCCTGTATACAGAGATGCACATTGCTGTAAACGGGTACAGCAATATGCATCTGGGTTGATCCCAGAAGGTTTTCTCCTCATGAAATAAGGAAAGTATA
Source organism: Micromesistius poutassou (assembly GCF_964030765.1). NCBI lineage: Eukaryota > Metazoa > Chordata > Actinopteri > Gadiformes > Gadidae > Micromesistius > Micromesistius poutassou. Next base: position 8,535,915 of record NC_140289.1, read on the forward strand.
ATTCTTGTCAGCATGAACACCATTTCACACTTGACTTGAATGGAGGAATGCTCTGCGTTAGTTGTCGGCCTGTCATCAATTTCACGCTTAGTTCATACAAATCATTTTTTTTGTCATTGTTACTTAACAACACTGTGGCTTTAGAAGTATTGTATTGTATTTTTCCACCAGCTTTGGATTTGGCAAAGACCGGTTGACGAGCTGTTGGGTAAACCAACAGGCAAGTAAAATAAGAGGGAAGAGGCTTTGTCAAAGTGCAAACCCTGTTCAGCAAAACACTGATGTGACATATAGCTAAGACATAATAAAAAGCATGTTAACGGCAAAACGTAAAAAAATGAATACAAAATGCTGTTGGCCAGATCGCTAGCAAACTATTATAAATGCTGGTACAAACAAATAAATACAATGCATTCAATACTCTAACCATAATAAATTTTTCAGTGCATGGTCACAAGGAATTTAATGTCTTGAAACAATAATTAGCGCTTGAATAAGATATGTCAAACATGGTAAGTACTAACTGCCATGAATCTTATGCCGCTTTTCCACCGCCAGTACCTACTCGACTCGACTCGACTCGACACGCCTTATTTGCGTTTCCATTGGCAAAAAAAGTACCTGGTACCTAGTACCGGGTACTTTTTTTTAGTACTACCTCCGTCGAGGTTCCATGCCAGCGGAGTAGGTACTTTTGTGTGACGTAAACAGGCTGCTGGTAACTGATTGGCCAGCGGCTGTAAATGGGAATATTCACTCAAGTTAAGTTGTGTCCGGCGTGGTTGGAGTCCACGAACCCGCTCCCGAGGGGGACACTGATCAGCGTTTCGCCGTGTGTGTCGCTCCTTTCCCGGGGCTAGAGTTAGGCTGCGCGTCGTTATGTGTGTCGGGCGTGGTTGTGTGTGTCCGGCGTGGCTGGAGTCCACGGACCGGCGTTTCGCTGTTTCGTTTCAGTGTCGTTCCTTTCCTAGGGCTCGAGTTTCGCCTCTATCAACGTTACCGTATGACAACAATAGACGCGCAGTCATTGCGCTTTTTATTTTATTTTATTTTATTTCCCATCATAACCTTTCCCGGGAATCAGGAAATAGTCTTGATCAGATTCAGATTTCCCGGGAATCGCGTCTCCCGTGATTAAAACCTAATGACGACCCGCCCATGGTGGAGAGGTTCTTTTCTACGACCCGCCCACATTGAAGAGGTACTTTTTTTAGATGGAAACGCAACCAAACCGAGTTGAGTCGAGGCGAGTCGAGTCGAGTCGAGTTGGTACTGGCGGTGGAAAAGCGGCAAGATATACATACGCACATGCACTACTGACCATACCCCGAGTGGTATAAATGTCTGAGGTGACCTCCATGCGTCATATGGAAGGCTGTGAATTGCATCCACTCAGCCGTGATAGGCTTTGAGGTACGTCCCCCTCATCTGTAAATATACCCCGGTCGCTACGGCGATAAGACCCCTTGTCGGCCATTTTCCATACATCCACTGATTCAATGCAAAGAATGGACGGTGGGGAATGTATTTATAATGAATGAAAAGCCGGATTTCTTCTATTAATATAGATGGAGCTGCGGAGTTGCCGCTGACGACCGCTGCTTCTCTAATTGAACTCAGTATGTGGCAGAGATCCCAGCTTTTTCTCAGCCCCCACCCCTTGCCCCCTCGTATGCAGAAATACTCAAGCAATAGGAAGTCTTTGAAGAAGCCGGGACATCACAGTGACGGCTGTTCACCACTGCATATCCACCTCAAGGCTTTTTTTCTCTGATGTGTATTTGCATAAAAGGCCGTGACCGTAGAAGCTGTAAGCTCTAAACAACATTATCGCAGCGAACATAACAAGATAACAAGCAAAATATTTGTGTCCAACCCATTTGCTGTTACTGCTCTTCCTGTTTACAGCCCCGGATCCAATCGAACTCGAAGGAATAATCACCTGCGTTCTTTCCTCACAGCTCTGTGTTTCGGGTTCACCGTCTCTTCAAATGCCCTTTTCCTTATGTGTCAGATTCTCTTGTGCCGCCGGAAACACCGCCGGAGCCGCCGTTGAATCTCACTGGGCGCAACGACGAAACATGACTGACCCATTATCAGACTGTTAGGCCACTTAACCCTGACCAGCAGAGCCCTGATGGGGTAATGGGCCAGACTTTGATCTTCAAATGAGGGTGCAGACGGTGTTCGGCTCATAACCACGCACACACATGTTACCAACACCTTACAGCACACCTTGCATTACCTAACATCATACCTCTTTGAAGAATAACACCCCCCACTCCCAAACAAACAAACTCACCCACCATCACAAACAGTTTTTTGGCACCTTTGCTTTAAATTAATCCTCATACCTGTTTGAAGTATATTACTCTGTCCCCAACACACACACACACACACACACACACACACACACAGAGGTTGTGTTTTCTTTGACGCGCACCCCGGCTGGGCTCAGAGCAGCCTGGGCTGCAACACAAGCGTCACTGTGTGTACCGAGAGCAGCGCCCCAGACAGGGGGCCCATTAGGAGGCAGCCTCTCTCCCTCTCCCTCATGAGAGAGAGCGGCTGGATCGAAGCACCAAAGTGTAGCTTCTAAAAGCTTTCTGGCGAGGGCCGGCATTGGGATGACGAGGAGGGGGGGGGGGGGGCGTGGGTAAGGGGGGCTCATTTCTTCTCCATTGTTTACCGCAGACACTTCCTCCCTACCTTCTGCGTTTGTAGTTGCATTGTGGGCCAGGCCTAACGAGGCCTTGGGAAAACACAGGCGAGGCCCTTCTGAAAGCTGGGGCGACGTTTCATGTGCAACAGCCCTGACAAGCCGCCTCGATATTTTGGAAATCTATGTAGTGCCTCCGTTTGTTTGGGTGTTTATTGTTGTTTTCTTCCACCTTACATTTCACCGACCTATGCCTGTAGGGCGGAATGGCAGGGATCGGGGGTTGGTTTCCTCTGGGCAATGCAAGGAGAGTGAAGGAAGACGCTAACTGAGCATAGCTGCGTAACTTTATACAAGAGGTAAACAGAATCATAACGAGGGGAGACGCGTAGACGTCTCAATCGATTCAACCTTTGCTGTAAATATTAATGGGGAGACTGACAGCCTGGCGATGGACATTAAATGTCTAAGCCTTGATTAACACACACACACACACACACACACACACACACACACACACACACACACACACACACACACACACACACACACACACACACACACACACACACACACACACACACAAACCCAGCCGTCACTTACACACACGATGGTGTTGATCACAGCACCGGACCACATCTGGGTGGGACAGCAGTGCAACGCGCGGCCAACATCTGTGCCAGACACACATACCGACACACACAAGGTCTGGGCGGTGCTTAACACCAAACATGGCGACTGATTAAAGCCAGAATATGGGCGGGGGTGTTACGACGACAGTTGGCGTTGTGACAGGAAGATGGTAGTGAGAGGTGCCCCCGTTCACCTTGTCTGCTATTTCATTTCCAGATTTGTTGCCGTGATTGCTGTGCATGCCATCTGAATCACTGTCTTTATAAATGTTTATTAATCTTTTTATTTCACACCCATGACAACACAGATCATTAGAAAATGCGGGAACTCTTGAAGTGCAAAAAACGGCGAGTCATATCCCCAGAACATTATGGGTTCTTAACGCATCCCTCCCCTCCCTGGCCGAACCCACAAGCGTTCGCTACAGAAGTTTAGCCGGTCAAAAACAGATGACCTCATCAGTCTTCTGTGTTATTGAGAAACAAGAACTCCTGCCCCGCCCCCCAAATCAATGTATGCAATTCCTTATTGATATGACAATGACAAGACGTACGTGGGGAGAATATGGAGAAACAAACACCATGGAGACTGCGGGAGGGAGGGAGAGGGAGAAGGGGTGAGAGAGAGGGAGAGGGAGGAGGGGTAAGAGAGAGAGGGAGCGAGAGAGCGAAAGAGAGCGAGAGCGAAAGAGAGAGAGAGCAAAAGGGAGAGAGTGAAAAAGAGTGAGAGAGAGAAAGAGCGAGCAAAGAAGAAAGGAAGGAAGGAAGGGACAGACGACGGAGAGAAAGGGGTCAGGGTTAACAAAGATAATAGATTTGGGAATGGAGTCCGTGGGCATGGGCAGTAGGCCAGCACTGCTTTAGTGTAGGAATAATAGTGTAATCTGCAACAGGAGCAGTCAGCTTGGAGCTACACTGCCACAATAATAATAAAAAGAGGATTAGCATTGCTACCAAGGTGTGCATGATCCTTGTGTTTTTTATGATAGGAAAGGGGGTAAACGCACACACCCACAGACACACACACATACACACACACACGCCCCCCTGGAATTCTATCAAAGCCTTAGTGGCTATCAAACACAGGCTTTCATGTACACTAAGAGATCACAGTCACAGTCAGGCGGAAGTTGTTCTTCCATCCAGTATCTAAAGCGGGGTACATTTACAGGGAACTTAAATAGATTCTTGGCGCACCATTGCCAGGAAAGCGGAAGTGATAATAACATTCTGGGCTATACATCATCTTGGATAAAGACACTCTACAAACACCACTGAAAGGAGCTGTGTTCCAGGCTTCAGCCAGAGACGGTGGTGCCTCCAAACCAGGAGGAGAAATGTGTCTGTCATACACAAACTACATTCAGTGAACAAATTATGAAAACACCAATGAAGTGACATTTGTAGGGACAAACAAAAATGCCAAATGCATGACTAAGCATTTCTTAATATTCCTCCGGTGATTCTTTCCAGCTCCTCTCTACGGAGCGTGGGTAAACACCCAATTAAGACGGGAAGGCAACGTGTGCCGGTACAAATGAAGAAGGAATATGAAAATGAGAGCGCAAAATAACACATCCTAGCGAGGCAATTAGGCAGTTTATGTCCAGAAGAGAATGGCTGGTTTAGTGAATGAGGCACATCATGGCATAGAACTGCTTAATCATTGTAAAAGGGAAGACAGAGCGGACAAACGCCAGTCGGGTTGTAAGGCAGGCAGATCAATAGACCACGTTCGTTGCTAGAGAAAGAGGAGGAGGAGGAGGAGGAGGAGGAATACTAGAGAAACGTGTGATATAAAATAAGTTGAAGAGAGAGGAAGAACAGAGCTAGAGTGGGCTGGCATCACGTCCGGTTTTCTGTGACTCTGCTCAATGGCACTTCAGCAGAGCGCCTGTATGTCCACCTCAAGGTCCTTGACCTCATTGACATCAAACCCATCAAACCTACAAATCTACAAAGCAGCAGACACTCACAGACACCTGACTCGCACACCCTCGACGCAGCGCCCCATCGACCACTGATGACCTCGCAACAGACAGATGGCGGGAAAAAGAACATAATTCGAATTATAATCATCATCAGCATAATAATAATAAACTCCGGTCAAGGCTACCAGAGCCACAGAGCAAGACCCGAAAGAAACAGCCTGTGGCGATCTTTTCCCCCACTAAAGTTGACATCTGTCCCCCCCCCCCCCCCCCTTCTGCACTCGCCATCCCGAGCCAGCATGCGTGCACTTCCTGTGAGCGACAATGGCGGCCGGGCCTAACGTCTCTCCGCGCTCCGTCGGGGTACAAAACACACAGATCTGCGTTTAGGGGGCTGATCAACCAGAAGCACAATTGATTCTTGAGCCGGCGGGATGACGACGAGGCGGCGGCCAAGGCGTTACGAGCGGGGGAACATGGCGGATCGGCGCCGGCGCGTGTCCAGCACGAGCCACTACGTTCAGCTGCCGACAGCTGCGGGCGATTTTTCCCCGTCTTCTTCCCTTTAATAAGGCCGAGGCGATTGGGATCACCGGAGCCCAGTCTCATTAATTTTTATCAAACGATGAACCCAGTGCATACATTTTATGATTTGATCACACCAAGCGCGGGCCCGGGCGCGCCAGACCGTCACCTCCGGGACTGTGTGGGTTTTTGCCCGTTGCGCACACACACTCGCGCCCGAGTGAGCGAAGAGCGCAATGAAAGCGTTTTTGATGAAGGAATGTTCCGGGCTGCAAGCTGTTTGGTGCCTAATGAGCCGCTCCTGGGCACGTGCGGAGGAAAGGGTCATTAGGTAATGTTTCTGAAAGGACGAGGCCCGACCGGCACTAGAGACGACCGCTGCAATGCAGACGACTTGATTATCATAGTCTGAGCCGGTTAAACCACTGCCTGGGAGGTTTTAATGACTGGAAGTCAGAATGGCATTCCCCTCTGACCCCCCCCACACACACACACACGTCTTAACTGGACTGCACAAAATGTACAAAGTATTCCCAGGCACTTATTTACCACAAAAAAGGAAAGGAAAGGAAAACTATGTTAAAATTAGCATATTTCTTTTGAGATTGGACAACTAACCCTAGCCTGGCGAATCTTTGAGCTCATGTTTAACTTGCGCTGGCAGATGGTCTGGCCCCCTTCACGACTTTCCAGCGGGCTTGGCCCGGGTCGGGCCAATCACAACCGTTTATCGGATATGGGTTCGGGTTTAATGCGATGACAAGATGTCTGCCGCTGATGTGGAACGGTCTATTGAATCCGCTATCGTAGACAGGTGGACAACAGACAGATTTATTTTCCCCAAAAGACAATGAAACAACTGCAGCTTTGGTCGACAAAGATGTATTTGCCTTCTGCTAGGCTTTGGTTAAGGTTGGGTTAGACCAACAATGCCATGTCATACGTTTCATTGCTCCGATTGCATCCAGACACATTTAGTCTGCGCCCATTGATAACGCCCCCAAGGAAATCAAAAATGAACAGACTAATACGCATTTGCCAGTTGGTCTGGCGATTTCCGGCTTCCTCCTTCTAGCACCGCCAGTGCCCTGTCCTCAGCCCCAGCCCCAGCTCTATTCTTCTCACATGCTCCCTCCTTTCCCTGTTGGGTGTAGATACATATTATGGATTCAACTTATTCACTTTGTCCATATATATTTATGGATAACTTTCTGCTGTACTATATTTCCCATTTGGCCCCTCACAAATCGCCTCGGCCATTCTGGAACCAGGAATCCCATTTAATTTTACAATTTCCCATGCCTGTCCGAGGGAACGGTGGGCGGGGAGAAATGCCGTCAACATTGCCCTGTTAATATAGGCCAGTGGCGCCCTGGGAGAGCGCATGCCGCAATGCAATCCTGTATAAATCCACTTTACAACAGCGGTACCCAGCACCAGGTACAGGCGGCTGGGAGAGAAATGGGTTGTGTGAGGAGTAACAAACTCCGATCGAGGTGCCTTGCTCCCGGGTGACCTTCTGCCACGGGATATAAAATATAACCCCAATCACAATAGGCTCAGAAGCCACAGAGGCTGCCTGGTGGCATGTGAGCCGACTGACGTACATTAAGACTTTCTCCTGTTCCCCCCTGTCCCAGTCTCCCTCCATCTCTCCCTCGACGCTGCATGTCTGTTCCGGTCTCCTGTTGCACGGAGCAGCGGGTCGACTTCAATGTGATAACAAGAAAAGTACAGAAGAACAGACTCACACACACACAGAGAACACACACCAAGAGCCCACTGCCACGACAGACACAAATAGAGATGGCTAGCTGGATGAAGGCGTACAAGTTTAGCCCCATCTCATCTCAAAGGATTTGATCTGGCTGAAAAGAATCGTTATGGGGGCGTGCATAGCCTAGTGGATATTGTGTTTTGCCTACTGAGTGAAGGCACAGGGAAGGCAATCCCTGATTACCGCAGCCCAACCGGAAGGCATCCTTGGGCAAGATGCCCAAACCCTAACCCACCCTTGCTCATCAATGGATATGTCCTTGCTGTAAGTCACTTTGGATAAGAGCATCTGCAAAATGACTAATCCATAAATAAATGAATAGCAGAGAGTCAAACAAAGACTCAGAGTCTGTGGGTTTTTTATTCCATTAAATAAGAGTGCTTTCATTTTGGTGCTCCGTGATCTTCAGCAACTCTTGGGGCATGCCATTACTCACAAACCACCGCCCCCCCTTAAAAAACAAGTGCTTGTGCGCTGGGACTGTGGTGGAAATGTGCTGGTGACAGGCTTAAGCTGACACTCAGCAGAGACTGCAGCGCTTACGAGGCACGCCGCAGTTCATCAAGTCCTTATGAGGTACAGGTGTGCTTGTTGTAGACTCAGCAGGAGATTGAGGGACCGAATGCTGCAGAAGCAAACGACAAAATTGCTCCCTCCGTCTGACAACACTGCCGGAACTGTTGCTATTTCAGTGGTCGAATCGAGTTTCTAAGGAACTTCTTCTTTCGGATCGCAACTACAACGTTGACACTTCCTGCGTCCAAGTATATACGTATGTCTCGTATGTGTAAAGCCACGTCTTTACTCTAGTCGTGAAGGTTCTGTTAAGGGCTTTGGGATGCACTAGAGGTGCACTGGATATACAAAGAAAATGTAGTGGAATACAGCAGAAGGAAGCTCCAAAAATAAATAAAGGTGGATTTTGACAGACTGTGGAAAACGTTGATAAGAGGTGAAATGGATTTGTTTTGCCGTCAATAACAAGAAATGACGTTCACCATCTTGTGATAGGCGTATAACCTAAAACGAAAATGACGAATGCTACGGAAGGATTGTAATCAGCGTGTATGTACAGAGGAGTGTTTCTTTATCAGCGAGTAAGCTCTTTCTGTTCTACATGCAACGTTTGAAGACAGATTTCTGATCCAGATAGAGGAGCGAAAGGAAGGACAAGGAAATAAGCCCATGTGAAGCATCAGTGAAAGCAACAAATAAGACGGTCGAGATGGGGTTGGTGGTGTGCGTCTTCTTGTGCGGTTGTAGTTTCCAGCACTACATCTCTGCACTGACTTTGCTTCAGCTCTGTGTCAGGGGACATTTACCACTGGGGTGTAAGGTCGTTGAAAATTGAATTATGATTACACAACCCCCCCACCCTGCCCCCCCCCCCCCCACACACACACTCACACCCACACATAGTTGATGGTCAGAGGGGAAGGTCAAAAGGGGGATAGAGAGGGTCAGGCACAAAGTTCCAGGTGGTTCACTGGTCGATTGCGCTGTCAATCAGCACAACGGTGCTATCTCACAGAAGGCGGGGCTCCAGGGGTTATAAATAGAGCAGGGCCAGTGAGAGACATAGGACAATTATGAGACACAATCTCAAGGGGCAAACTCCTGTGTCTTTGTGTCTGTGTGCACGTGTGTCTGTGCATGTGTGTGTCTGTGGGCATGTGTGTGCAGTCCCCATTCCCCACAGCACAATCTGAATGTCTGAAACTAACACAAATACCTCCATATACCGGTATATGTGCTGTCATAATAAGAAGAATTAAACACAATATGCATGAGTTACTTGCCTTTTACTGTCTTCCTCCCTTAAAGTGGTCATCATCATTGTCCATCTAACATCCATCGAATCTGAACGCTACACTGGCAATTTCAAGGACGCTTCCTGCCCCCCCACCCCCCCCACACCCGATGGATGAGATCTAGTTATGGCCATTAGCACAATCTAATTTAGGCTGAAAATGAAAAGATATTAGCAGCGCCACCACCAGTGATAACCTGAGTGAGAAAAGAGAGGGAAAGTACAGCAAAGGCAGATCTCTCTGTGTCTCTCTCTCTATAGAGAGAATGAGAGCGAGAGACAGAGACAGAGGGGGAGACAGAGACATCCGACATCCAGATCAAGAGAGAGCGAGACACAGAGTACCGGGTGAGGGGAGAGGGAAGGATGAGGATAAGGAGAGAGAGAGAGAGAGAGAGAGAGAGAGAGAGAGAGAGAGAGAGAGAGAGAGAGAGAGAGAGAGAGAGAGAGAGAGATTAAGAAGAAGGTCAGAGCACCAGAGGCCCAAAACAAACCGAGTCCCTCCTCTGTGTATCAGTCTGACCTCGTAGATAAAAGGACTGCGTGGTGAGGTGAGATGGGGAGGGAGGGGGGTTCAGCTTCCCTGGGGCCCGCATCCCACCTCACTAATTAACTCGTGTTCTAATCCACCTTTAATACGTTACACAATTGTGCAATTTAGGTATGTGTGTAGGTGTGTGTGCATGCATGTGTAGTGTGTGTGTGTCTTTGCGTGTGTAGGTGTGTGTGTGTGTGTGTGTGTGTTTAGCTGTGTGTGTGGGTAGCTGTGTGTGTGTGTGTGTGTGTGTGTAGGTGTGTAGGTTTAGCTGTGTGTGTGTGTATGTGTGTGTTTATGTGTGTGTTTATGTGTGTGTGTGTGTGTGTGTGTGTGTGTGTAAGGTTCTGTCTGAGCGTGTGTGTGTGTGTGTGTGTGTGTGTGTGTGTGTGTGTGTGTGTGTGTGTGTGTGTGTGTGTGTGTGTGTGTGTGTGCATGCGTGTGTGTGTGTGTGTGTGTGTGTGTGTGTGTGTGTGTGTGTGTGTGGAGAGGTCTGTGTGTGAGGTTCTGTCTGAGCGTGTGTGTGTGTGTGTGT
>NC_140289.1:8546518-8776518 GCF_964030765.1 Micromesistius poutassou
TCCACACAGCTTACCGAAATGGGAATGAATCTGTGTTTACTTGGTCCTCGCGCACACACACACACACACACAGACACTAGGGCTTTGACTTTTGCCCAAAAATCATATTCGAATTTCGTTTGTTTATTAATATTTATATTAGAATATATTCAAATATGTATAATTATAAAACGAGTGGTTTAAATCAAGCGATCTGATTGGTTCCTAACTGTTCCTGACTGTATAATGGGCATATACATAACAGCTATGAGTTTGGAGAGTTCTGTATCACGCTGCGCCTAACTTTAACTGTTTATTTATTTAGAAAAGCAATAGCATAGTTCACTGAAGCCTAAAAATAAGTTGATTGATGGAGAGGGTGGAAATGTTAAATGTTAATGTTAATGTAAATCATTAGGCACACGGTGAGTGAACTCGATAGTAGGCTTGCCTTAACTTAACATTTTGCGTGTTTCCCGAAACGTTCTTTGCTACGAATCTCTTTCGTACGTCGTTCGTTGGTAAGGTTGGTCTGAAGCGTTTGTAGAACCTTCTTAGCTCTACCGTAGTGATGTTTCAGCTCTTGCAGTCTCCGCCACTGTACAGTAACCTTTACCAACCAGCCCTGTTGCACATGTTCATTCCAAGTTCGCATCCATAGCCAATTGAGGCCAAATGAAACAGCATGTTTGAATTAAGGATATTTTCTCGGCTGTTCTTTATTTTGGGCCGTGGGTACAGCAGGCAAGGTCAGCTCGACTCGCTTCCAATAATTTCAAAAACTCTGAACAAAACTGTCTTCTAAATTAAGGAAATGATACTGGGAAACGAATAAACCATTATAAGCAACGAGTGAACTTAATAAGCGATCAAAATACTTTTTGCAACCACCGCCTCTTTCCCTTGACATTTAGTTTTCACCTTAAATATGCGACAGATGTAATTAAGGCAACCTGGTCTCACAGGAATCCATGAAATGAGTCGGTCTACGTCCCGTTTACAAAAAATAATGTCCATAAAAGGTTTGAATATTAAAGGCTGCCTAATATTAGTTTGAATATTATATATTTTTTTAATTTAAATTATTCAAATTATATTTGAATAACAAAGTTTGGAGTCAAAGCCCTAACACACACACACACAGCATTGATGGGCTGATGAGATGGGTAAAGTGCAGTGTTTAAACAAGGCCTAACTGGATACAACTCTCCATTATGAGTCAATACAGTGACTGGCACCGTGTTGGGCCAGTAGTGTAAAAGTATGCAGCCATACCTTCCATGGCTGTTTGGTGTCATCATAGCATTACATCATAGCATTACATCATAGCCGTACATCGTCCCCAGGCCTAGACATACCGCTATGCATTTTTCATCGCACCATTTACATTGTCTGCAGGCTTAAGAGTGTGGGCGTGTGTGTGTGTGTGCATAGTGTGTTGCTATATGCATAGTGAGTGTGTGCATGTGCGCAGCTTATTTGAGATGTGGTTTCCGCAGGCTGGGGTCTGAGTGGGTCAGTCCACATCACAGGGGCCGCTGCTGCAGCGTTAACCCACGCAGCCGCCGCCCAAAGCTCACGACCGCACAGCGCGCGCGCGCCGGCAGACACATTGATAATGGATCCCATTTGCAACTCTTGGCCTCTTCCGAAACAATCTTACTTTGCTTGACAAAAGGGTTGTTTTGGTTTGTAAAGTATTAAAGACAACCAAGCAGACGTCTACGGAGGACTTGGCAGACACCACTACACATTAGCATGCGGCGTGTCTCCTTTGAGCACTTGTGATTGCAGCGTCGCCACAATACACAGTCGTTTACCAAAAGAATCACTGTAGACAGTTAATCAAGAGTCCATTATGTCAGCTTTACCGAAATCTCACTTCACCCGTAACGCTTCTGAGAGACACTCGTCGTACCGTCGTGGTCCCGGAAAAAAGGCACAGCTAACAATGCTTTTTTTTCCCTATTCTTTTTTTTTTTGCCCCGAGGGCAAAAAAGGGTGAATGCACTCACAACACAAGACCTTTCATATTCATGTGAGGACACAAAATGTCCCCACCCCGCCGGTCCCCCGTGTCCACGAGGCGTTGGGCGTGCGGATCCGACAAAGGTCGGGTCGATGCCGCATCAACACCCCGAAGAAATACAGAGCTGCCCGGCCGAGTGTGTCATCCACACAAGATGGATACCGGAGATTTGTCTGCGGGGTTCTGGGCGGTAGGGAGGAAGGGATGAAAGGGCGGGGGGGGGGGGGGGGCCCTTTCAGCAGCAGCGGACTGTGACGAAGGGATGAGCGTACCTCGACGTTTTGGATCAAAATGTCCCGTACAAGGAAAGGATAATGTGTGCCAACGGGTCCCGTGGGTGAGTGAGCACTGTGCAAATGACAAGCCAGCTTAAAAAGGACAGAAGACAACGACGACACACACACACACACACACACACACACACACACACACACACACACACACACACACACACACACACACACACACACACACACACACACACACACACACACACAGAATTCCAAATCAGTGAGAGGCACCAGGGGGAATCAACAGCTTCCTGGCAGCCGTGGATAGGAGACCACGTGTGCACATACACACGCATGTTGATGTGCTCTGGTGCACTTGAGCCTCTTTAATTGTGCGCCAACCCGCTAAACTGCTTGTCTTCAAAACAAAGCATGTGCTAATGAAGGACGACACGCAGGTTATTAGCTAGCACCTGTCTCACACACACACACACACACACACACACACACACACACACACACACACACACACACACACACACACACACACACACACACACACACACACACACACACACAGGCTCCTGAGCCGCGGGATCGTCCGCCTACCTCGTGCTGGGCCCTGAGCTCCTTCAGGTGGGCGGGGTCCTGGGACAGCTCCTCCCTCTGCGAGGCGTCGGCCAGGACGTTGACGGTGGTCTCCGCCTCCTGGAGCCACTTGAGGAAGGCCTCCAGCTCGCGGAGGGACCCCTGCAGGCCCTTCAGCTCACAGTCCAGCTGGGCCTGCCGGTCGCTCGCCCTGTCCACCAGAACACCCAGCGGAACCAGAGTCATGATGGATCCCATCTATTACAATACACATAGCTGTAGTGTGTGTGCGTGTGTGTGTTTGTGTGTGGTGTGGTATGTGGTGTATGTATGTATGTATGTGTGGTGTATGTGTGGTGTTATGTATGTATGTATGTGTGGTGTATGTGTGGTGTTATGTATGTATGTATGTATGTATGTGTATGTGTGTGTGTGTGTGTGTGTGCGCGCCTGTATCGGTTTGTGTGTCTCTTCCTGACCAACCTGTTGTTGATGCCGTTCCAGGCAGCGTTGTGTTTGTCCGCGACCTCTTTGATCCGCCTGGTGTCGTCGATGGAATACTCCCGGAGTAGCTGATTGGACAGATCGTTGAAGCTTGCCACGCTGGCCTGGCCTCGACCCAGGTCCTGCAGGAAGGCCTGAGAGAGAGAGAGAGAGAGAGAGACAGAGAGAGAGAGAGAGAGCGTTGAGAGAGGACACTGATGACAGCCATAGAGTGATCACGGTGTGCGTTTCCCTTTGTACGACTTGTTGTGTAATTCCTATTATATTGCCTTGCGTGTCATCTGCTTTCTGAACGGCCAATTAGGCACAGAGGATGTTGATGTTCTTGTAACGAGACCACCAAATGAAATTCAATTAAATTCAGTATCTTCTGCATGCCAGACAATTTTTTAGCCTTTCTTTATTGCACCACTAGTCTGATATATATTTAACCTTTATCTTTTCCTGCACGTCTCTTGAAAACATAATTTAACTTTGACAGCTGGGCTGACGAATCCTTAAAAAGTTCATCTCTGAGGATTTAAGATGTTCTCAAATGAAGATAGGAGGCCGTATATCTTCCAACAAATGACAAGTCTAACTATCCAGGAGTGGCAGGTACGGGAATCTCAATGCGGAGCACATCAAGTATTCTCATGAACACAGCTGCCCTCTAGTGTTCAGATGCTGTCATTTCGACCCGGCACCAACGGTGATGAAGCAGAATTGGCAGTTTGCTGAGTACGGCTTCACAATTTAACATGATGAACGACCAGCAGGAAACTCATGTGGGTTTATTAGCAGCCGCTAGGATGAATTGTGGACGCGTGTAATGTAATTCGATCCTCCCCAAAGGACAAGGCTGATGCAATTCTATTATTTTTTTTCGTTATTGCCCACATCCCAACAATCGAATAAACCAAATTCCTTCCATAGACACTAATATGGCTTGATGTCGCTCCACAGATTTGAACATTGTTTTCATACTAACTAAAGGAACAGCTCTCTTTAATTAGAATAAACTATTTACCATTCACATTTTAAAGAATGTTATTGAATGTTAAAAGAATGTTTTTATAATAATATAATAATCATACTAGGATATAGTGCGTAGGGTTGTTATTTTTTATGCATACATTTTGTAATTTTATAAGATAACAGCCATGAGGAAGTCTAAATCTATGGTACAGTTGGACCACTGGGTCACTGACCTTATTGTCGGTCAGCTGTTTGGTCAGTGACTCCCTGGAGTGCTGCAGCAGGCTGTGGTAGCGGCCCTCGTTGTGACCAATCACAGATGCCACCTCCAGTCTCTGCTCCTCCCACTGGTCGCTGTGGCCAATCATGTTGTCCAGCTGCCGGAGCCTGGCCTCCACACCATGCTGTGTGCCATCCCACTGGCTACGCACCTTCTCCACTATGGTTGGGTGGGGAGAGAGAGACAGAGAAAGAGAGAGAAAGAAGAGAGAAGAGAGAAGAGAGAAAGAGAGAGAGAGATAGAGATAGTATGACAAAGTAAGTAAAAGAGCACGATAGACAAGATATAGACACAGAAAAAGCCAAAGAGACAGAGATAGTACGGGACAGATATATTGACATAGACAGACAGACAGAGAAAAAAGGAGAGACAGAGCCAGTGAGAGAGAGGGAGATAGACACAGAAAGAACGAAAGTGACAGGAAACGAGAGACAGATATACAGACATAGTAAGAGCGCGCGAGCGAGTGAGCGCGTCAGAGAGAGAGACCTAGTCATGCATAATGAATACAAAGTGAAAAGTTGAGACAGACAGTTGAGAATTGCTTTGAGGTTGAATCAGTTTGGGAATCCAGTCCAATTACATGGCAACTTTAAATCAAATCAAAAATAGTAGAGAGAGGGAAGAAATGATGGCCAGACTGAGCTGTACGGCCAATCATAAACCACCCCCCGCTAGAAGACCCATGCTGGCAGGATGGTGTGAATGCAGGCGCTCATACATTTCTCAGTGATGGACGTGCGCACATCCAGATTGGAGGTCTTGTTCTTGATGTTCTGTGCCAGGGTGAAGATGTCCTCCAGCTGGGGATGGCGCTGCTCCAGGTCGCTCTTGGTCACCTGCAGGGTAGACGCACACGCACACATAACGATGACCTCTAGAACATTTAACACACGCACTTCTTTGATGGTTCAAGTTTCAATAAGAAAAACTCCACTCCAACTGTGCCGACTGAAAAAGCGAACACACACATGGTCAAGACACTCGCATTCCTAACCCTGACACTTGCATTCAGTGAGCACACACACACACCACCACACCCACAACGACACACACACACACAAACACACACACACACACGTGATAAAAGCATACTGTATGTTTTGAACTCCTACACTTCTTTGTGTCCTCACATTTCACTGACAAAACCTCATGACTCAAGTGTCCCCTTAAAGAACAGAAACACCCCTGCCCCCCCCCCCCCCCCCGTCCGTCCGTCCCCCTCAACCACCGGCCCCCACCTGCAGGCGACGGATGGTGGCCCGGATCTCCTCCGTGTCGCCCACGGTCACAATGTTGGACTTGAGCATCTGGGTGATGAGCAGCAGCCAGTCGGCCAGCTCTGTGGCCGTCACGTTCAGGTCGGTGGGCGCCACCGTGTCCACACTGTGGGGCGGGGCCTGGTGGCGGGGCCCCTCGCCCGCCAGCGTGGCCATCTGCACCGCCGACGGGACCGAGGACACTGAGGGGGGGATGGGAATAAATATTATTATACACATTTTGATTGTCCTTTTAAGTTTGGAAGTTGATGTGGGCTATTTATACCCACATAAAATAAAGAGATAACTTAATTGTAACTATCTTAGACTATTCTGGAGTGTGAGATAAAGGCTTTGCCTTTTTTCATTGAAGATATTGAATGTTTGTCATTCAGGCAACATAAAAAGAAATACGTTATTTTCCAAAAGTTTCCCCAGGAAATTGTCCAAAATGGCCCTGATTCACATTACATGAGGGGGGGAGCCTTTGCTAGACAAGTTAATTTCCTATGGGTCTACAGGGGTAAGATAAGAAAGGCCATGGAAGTCAGCCATGCAGGGCTGATAACCACAGGATGTCTGAGTGCGAGGGGCCTTTGTTTGAGTTGCTGTTAGAGGAACCAGCAGGAATGTGGATCGGATCTACACGTGGGCGTGTTTGTCACCCCCAAATGGATGATGGATAGATCAGCCCACCAGTGGGTACGGTCCATTGGGTCGGCTGGCAGGTTGATCTATCGTATGGGTATTACTGCAATGTACCTCATTGTAGTAAAACATAAACTATCTACCACTGACACCTCTCAAGTTTAGAACAGACATACTGGGACGTTGTAAGGCAAGGCTAGACAAAATAGGGCCCTTTAAGCTACACTCTAGCTTTCTGCACGCAACTCAACAGGAAGTGGGGGAGGAAGTAGGGCGTACCGAGCTGCTGGTGCTGGACCAAGCTATGATGCTGCATCCACGCTGAGCTGGGAGGCGGGGCCTGGAGGGACTCCCGCAGCCGCACGTCCAGAGCCTTCCAATCAGAGGCCAGCTGCTCCACCTTGATCTGTGCATTCCAGGGAAACATTCAAAACACACGCGTTCACCTCAATCCCTTTGTGGAACCAATGAGTGAGAGTATGCCCTGTAAGTGGCAGGGCTTACTGCCACTCTATGCCCGACCGCCAATGGCAGAAGGCCAAATGAAACAATAGCTCACGCATTGTATTTATGATACAGGTGTGCAAAACCTTTCTCTGATTCATAGGGGGAAGTGTTTTACTGGAGAGAGCCACGAGCGGGAGTCTAATGAAAGCCTGTGCAGCGACTCGCTTAAAGTGAATCCTTAATTAAGGTACATCTGCCAGAGGAAAAGAAAGCAATTACTATAATGAATTGCTTGAATCATGCGCTACAAATTTGCATTACATATCGACAAGTTATGTTCCTATGGCAACGGGGACCTTTTCTTGAGGCAGGAGCTGCTGTCGCCGCTGCAGCTCTATGGAGCGAGCCAACAGGTCCTCCAGGTCTCTCTTCCTCTCCTTCATAGAGGTCTCCAGCTCCTGACACACACACACACACACACACACACACACACACACACACACACACACACACACACACACACACACACACACACACACACACACACACACACGGTTGGTGCATGTTCATCTTGTGTCTCTAATGTGTGTGCACGTGCATGTGTGCGTGTACGTTATGCATGCGTGCGTGTGTGTTTGTGTGTTTTCAAACGAGACAGCAGACACAAGGCTTGCGTTGAAGGTGCTGCATAATAAATCACAAACAATGTTTAAAGTCTGCAACATTCCAAGAGTTGGGAGTTCTTGGTGTTTGTGTGTGAGCAAGCCCCCGCTGGCTGCTTCCAGTCAACCGGCAAAGAGGAGGGGGGGGAGGGGGGGGTACCTGTGCCTGGACGGGGCTGACGCCTCGGGCCGAGATGGTCTGGTGCGTGACCTGGACCCAGTCCGTCAGGCGGTTCATGCGGTCCTGGAAGACGGCGTGGCCTTGCATGTTAGTCTCCACCTCCCCGGCCTTGTCCATCAAATCACGGGTCACCTGAGAGGAGACGGTGGACGGAACAAAACAGAGTAATCCTTTCAACACCACCACAAACAACTCCACACACCGTCGGTCCAGAGTCCACGAGGGGCTTTATGGACCGCACAGGCCTTTCCCCGCCACCCACCTTGCTCCAGCTGAGGTTGATGGCCCTCAGCTTGGCCACGTGCATGTCCCTCTCCTGGGGGCCCATGCTGGGATTGGCCAGGATCGGAGGGCCCTGCTTGTTGAGCCAGGCCAGGCTCTCGTTCTGCGCGTCCATCTCCTCAGCCAGGGCCTGGAGTGGAAGGGAAGAAGCAGCGAGGCACTGAAGGGAGGATTCAGTCTTCAAAGCCGAGGACTTGTTATGAAAAAGAGACACCAGAGAATCAAGGGAGGACGTGGAGAAACGGAAACAACAACAGAGATGTAAGAGAATGGAATAGAGTGAAAGAGGTTCAAATGTATTATAAATGCCTTTTTTATGTCTTTTTATCCTTCATTAATGTTTTTGACTGTGTTTTCAAATTCTTATGTGTTTGGACGGTCAACACACCTGATCTGATCTGCATTCAGAGAGCAGAAGGGCTTTTGATCCAAAAAAATCATGAAATATAAATAAGAAATAAATAATAGAAATCCCGCTTTCTTTCAGTTCCAACAGTACAGGTTGGAAAAGCCTGTCACTGAGGGCCGACCACAAGAAGAATAAGGAGAGACATTGATGTGGGGTGGTGGAGAGGCTGGGCAGATGGAGGAGGACGGGTACCTTGAGCTCTTGGAGGTTTCTGTCCGTGGCGGCCCCGTCAGGGAGTGAGGCGGCCGCATGCTCAGCCTCGTGCAGCCAATGGGAGAGTTCCCCGCTCCTCCTCACCAGCTCCGCCAGAGCGCCTGAGTCACCCTCAGCCAACCTGCACACACACACACACACACACACACACACACACACGGATCACTGAAGCTGCTTTCATATATGGACGTACAACCGTCTATCCTCCCACTATTCTCTCGATGGGCCGTATATGTGACATATCCTGACGTCGGACCTCCTGAAAAAAGACTACCCCTGAGGTAGTATTTTAGCCGGCGGAAATGTTAATTACCTTTTATGTGAATGAGCAGTAGAACGTCGGCATTTCACATCAGTTGAGTGGGCGTGTTGATGACGCTTCGGTCTATGTTTGCATGTCATTGAATGGCACCCGCACCCTAATCGATAATCAGCCTGTTGCCTGTTTTGTTTGTTCGCTGAATGGTTTAAAAAATATTTAAATGTGGCACTGCTTTTCAGAGTCATTCGTGGTGAAGGCTAAATGATAGGTCTTATCGTAACCCTCAAAGTACACATCATACAATAAATTATAATACATGAGTTCACAGCTGCACGCGTATATAGAAAATGTTTTTAATATTATGTTACACCTTTCCTGCTGTCGGCTCCCAGACCGTAGTCGAAGAGCACAGGGAAGACGTTCCCTCCAGCACCGATGTTCTCTCGGGGGTACAACCCTTCACTTTGACCGACAGTGGGTCTGCTTAGGTTTGAATATGGTCTGAATGAAGCGGCCGCCGATTCTTGACAGGCTGGGTACTTTATTCTTAGTTTCACTAACTTTACAGTACACGTTTGCACAGACACAACCGGACTCGTTCATTACTTCACTAAACCTATACACGCTACCGCTCGCTCTCCTCGCTCGTCCACTCACTCACACACACACTGCCATTCTCGCACACACACATGCGCTAACTCTTGTAACAATTATTATTGACAACAGTTAGCTGAACATTATAGGGTCCCGTCCTTCCACTCCCTGTTTTCTCAGTTAAACACAGATATCAACCACATTTGTCCCAGTGTTTGTTGTTTGATGTGAAATTAAGCCAAAAAAGACACTCTTCCTCCATCATTCGTGAAGAATTTCTTGTTTGTCGTTTCTTCTCTTTGTCTCTAACTCATTCTCCAATCTTTCATCGATCAATGCGGATGTTGTGGATGCAATGGAATAAATGATGCATCGCTGCAGCAACATTTAACATGATCGCGATGAGTTCTGCCCGTTCTGCCTCTGCGCTGTCTGCGGCCAAACCAAAACAAACCGAGACCCTACTTCATATCCCACCCCTTGCAAGCCCGCCCCCCTAAACCAGCCAGAGATTCTACTGATGACTGAGTGACACCGATGTGCGCATATCGGGAATCAAGTGTGAATAAGTGTGAATGACCGTCACGGTCGAACCTCCTGATCCACAAATACGGAGAAAAGACGGAGGACATATGTGAAAACAGCTTATGTAACCTCATTCCACAACATTTACATTATTTACATTGGATATTATATTGCAGTTGCATGTTGAGTGTAGTTAGTTAGCTGGTTAGGTAGTAAACAAGGCAGAGCAGAACTTTATAATCCTAAAATACCTAAACACCCAATTAACTCAGGAAGTCAACACATTTCTCCAATGAGGGATCGCTGTGATAATGACGTGTGATAATATGTGTTTGTGTGTGAATGAGTGAGCGATGGAGAGAGTGTGTATGCACCAATGCATACCTTCTCCTCCGCTCCAGCACCTGGCGGCTGACTGCCCTCCAGCGCTGGCCCAGGACCTCCAGCTTGTCCTGCAGCAGGGGCCCGTCCGGGGCCGACAGCTGCCCGATGATGTGCTCCCCCGTGCGGCACAGCACCGCCAGGTCAGGCTGGTGGCTGGCGAGGCCCTCCTCCAGCTCCTGCAACACAGATTGAGGGAGGGACACACACACACACACACACACACACACAAACCCGGAGACAGGGAGAGAGAGTGAAAGTCAGAGAGTGAGTGAGCGAGAGAAATGGAGAAAGAGAGAGGGAGATATATAAAGACACACACACACACACACACACACACACACACACACACACACACGTCAACCAGAAAGTTAAGAGGGGGAGGAAATCAAACGATCAAATAGACGTGTCAGCTCATTTGCTCAGGGCCGGGTCCCTGGGCTCGGCTCTCTCCTTCCATCAAAAGTCTCCCCCCTGACCAGTCGCCCTGAGTTGTGGCCAATCAGCATACTAGCCGCCAAATCTTCTTCCCGCCAAGCCCCAGTCATAAAGAACTGAGAATTGAGCACCACGCTACCCCAGGGTGGGTCAAATAATTGGTCCATCAATTTCCAACCGCTTAATCTTAATCTTGACCTCTCTCTCTCTCTCTAACGAGACACTAGTAGCTCGTAGCTGGAGTAATGAACTCAAGAGTTTTCCCGGCCTGGAGACCATCCTGATGACCTCACACTCTGTCTCGCTACACGGCCCAGTGGATCACATCAATTTCAGTGGGTGGGAGTCCTTGCCTTGACAGACAAACTCCTTCACCCAATCAGCTAAACAATACATGCGATGCCTTCATGGTGGGTTGCTCAGAAGCGCAAAAACATATTTTTCTGCAGAGAAACTCTGCCGTTGCATACTCGTTTAATAGTTTTTATCGAGTCTACTTCTGCAATAACCGCACTTATGGCCGAGTATACTGTACTAATGCTGACGTTACCGCTTGTCACTTGGGGAGACGCCATTACTGTTTTGCCAGCAGAGGCCATTAGGGTTGTGCCGATGGACGATGTCATCGTCCTGACCGACATCACGATGGAGAGCCACCATCGTGATGCCACCTCCCCCCCCACCCCCGTCAGACACACACTTATCCTCCTAGTTTCTTCTATAGTTATACTTAAAAACGTTGCAGGGATTGCTAGGTAAATTAAATGAAGAATATAACTAATGCATATGCATTCTATTTTAAATATGGTAGTCTATGCCAGCAACGTGACTTCCGCGATCTGATCGCATTTCTCGAGGCTGATTACACAGTGCCATGTCGCCAAACTAGCGTTGACTACGGAGGCGTACGTGACCATTCACTTTTTTACTGACTGGGTTGTGCAGAGTGCGATCCTGTAGACCCGCTCAATGCCAGAGAGGCACACTGCGGAAAACATGAATTGTCGTTTCCAAATATTTATTTAAAAACGAAAATATGTTTTAGTGTGTGTGTGTTAAATTAAATGGTTTTATATCTTAAACAAATTCTGTTGCAAATAGGAGGCGCGCACCATCAATATCCTAACTGAAAAAAGTTAGTCGGCCAATGCATACACATTTTGCAGATTGTAAATTGATGTGAGACATTGTAAACGTTCACAATCCTGCTCTATGCTCTGTGATATTTTGTTTATCATCATTTCTATTAACTTCTGCATGCCGCACACGCAACAGTTGTCATGTAGATTGGTCGTCTTTTGCGCGGATCACACATGAGCACCAGATTGTAAATTGACATGAGACATTGTAAACGTTCACAATCTTGCTCTATGCTCTGTGATATTTTGTTCATCATCAGTTATCTATTAACTTCTGCGAGGCGCATAAAGTGGTCATGTAGATCGGTCGTCTGCCTGTCTCTTGCACGGATCACACATGAGCAGATCTTGCACACGTCAGTCGTGTCCCTTGGCTGTCCACTCTCATCAGGTCTAAATCCCAAAAATTGCCATAAAAGCGAAGTAGTAGGCCTACCCTTTTATCAACCAACGCCATTGTTTCAACTCTTCTTAAGTGGAAGCTACTTTTTTTTTTCTTTTCTTTACAAGAAAGAACAATGTCATCAGCCATCGTGATGTTTTACTGTAAACATGGTCAACTGCCAATTTAGACATCGCCCAACCCTAGCGGCCATCAAATACGACGTGGCCCCTGATTGGCCCAGTTTACGTCATCAACTATGACACAGTCCCTGATCGGCCCCGATTACATTGTCATCTCTGGAAGTGGCTGTGAGCGGCATGATGTCCCGACTAATCTGTGCAGCCAAACAGAATGTGCAGTCACGTGATAAGAATGGTCTCCAGGCTAGTGTTTTCCTACATTGCACGGCGGTCGTTCCCACTGTCATTGATTATTTCAGGGATTCATTAAAACTCAAGTTGACTCGAGACCGGGTCATTTAATAACACGAGAGGAGAAATAAATAAGTATGCTTTAACCCACCCCCCCACCTGCATCGCTCTGCATTGCAACGTTTCTACCTCTCCCTCCACGCTGTGCTCTATAAATCAACCGGCTGGATTTGCATGCTGTTTGGTTATTACATGAAATATCGTGCCATTGTCTTGCTTTCCTTGGGAGGAAAATCCAATTATCCCACATCTCTTGCCTGCGGCTGGCTTTAATCACGGAGAGACGACGCATTACTGTGACGCATTTATAGTGTGGGGGAAAACGTTATTTGGTTCACAAATGAATGAATAAATAAGGTGTGTCCTTCCTGGATTGAACGTTTGGACTTGAAAGGCATTGCCGGCCTAGCATCTGAAAAAAAAACCTTTAGTACTTTAACCTCAATGGAGACTTTTAGCATTCGATTATATCCCGTTTTCACCTAGAATCCAAAAAATCTAAAATAAGATCATTTTGGTGTAAACCAAAAAACACAGGTCTGCATGTATATACCCATGCATTTAACACACACACACACACACACACACACACACACACACACACACACACACACACACACACACACACACACACACACACACACACACACACCTGCTGGTGTAGCGCGGCCGTGTCCAGGTCCAGCTGTCCGTTGGGCCCCGAGCCCTCAGCCATCAGGCCCTCCGTGTCCCTGAGCCACTGGCTGAGGTCGTTCAGGTCGCAGTGGAACTGGCGCCACTCCTCCACGGCCCGATCGAAGCCCCTGCAGCCCACGGGACGGCACAACCACACTCATCACAGAACGCTCCTCCAAAAAATAAGCAGCCCAATTGACCTGATTCCTCCGGTAAAGCATCTAGGGGGGCTCGAGGGAGGCCGCAAACCGTCAGCTTTGATTAATGAAACATGAAACATGTCTGTGTGGCATTATGCCGTTTGATGTATTAGTATGCATGTTCCGTGGGATGTCCGTGTAGCTTATAGCAGTGTCAGAACCATGGAAAGATAACATACTGCACGTTTGAAGTTGATATATAATCAATGAATATAATAAAATGCAATTTCGCACCTGCCGATGAACCAGCTGCAGCTATAATATAACTGATACCATCTGCGGATTGTTACTCTCTTTTGACAACAAAAGGTTTTTTCTCACACAAAATGAAATAGAAAAACTAAAGCGTGGTTTAATGTGTTGTTTTGGAGGGGTTTTTTCACACTTGGCTATGAACACTTAAATACATGCTCAACACATCCAGGGGTTGGGGTGATCGTGACCTAGTAGCGCTTTTACTTTCCCATTTTCTCACTTTGAGCAAACACATAAAAAGCACACTGGCATCACAGCTGTGCCAACTCATTTCCTGTTGACTCAAATCAGTCAAACACAATTTACCCACTCATCTTCACAATCCATTCGTTTTAACGCCAGCGCCTGAGTACTTCAGCGACGTCCATTATTGTTTCAATCACAAGGATCCCCGAAGGAGATGCAGAAGTGGCTATAACTGTAACACACTCATTAAATATCAACTCCCTAGACTTCTGTTGCCAAGCAGCAACAGACATCTCTGTTTCTGATGGCATTATCATCATCATGGGCAAGTTCGACAAACACTTTGTATGTGGAAAACAAACTCCTTTGTTTGTGGAAAAGAAAGGAGTGGTGTTCCTCACAAACAAGGCCAACCACAAGCTTTTGAATGCCAAACAGACAGGAAAAATAGGAAATAATGGGGAAGTCTGAGCTGTTTGTTTTTCGCGTGTGTGCCCAAGGAACTGTTTTGATAGTAATCAAGGTCGATGAGGCGGTGCGTGTGTGTGCGTGTAGGTAGGTGTACACGTGTGTATGCGTGTGCTTAGGGGGAGTATGTGTGTGTGTGTGTGTGTGTGTGTGAGATCGACAGTATCGGAGGTCAGATCGTCTTCCTAACCATCTTATCAGTGGAAGATTCTTGACGGACTGGCAGCCGGCATTTAGTGTTGACGGTGAAGACACCCGCGTGCATTCACCAGCACAAAAACACACACGAATGGCGATTGGAACCAGGTTCGCTACAAGGCCTACTGCCTTTAAAGTATGCCTCTTCCTGTGAATGCTCTAAGGTTTGACCCTGTTATGTCTCCTGAGGCCAGCCTCCGAGCAAAACTTGCACTATAAATTGAGCCTTTGGGGTAAATTCTTAATGCAAACATGAAAATGTTTAATAATTCACCAGTTTAGAGGGTTTCTTGTAGAAAGAACAGCATTATTTATTGAATAATCTCTTTCAAATCCCGGCAATATTGATATTGCAACTGAAATAGCCCTAACCAAATCAATATTGAATAAAAAATGAATCAAACTCTGTAGATCAGTGGCAGCGTGTGCGTGCGTGCGTGCATGCGTGCGTGCATGCGTGCGTGCGTGCATGCGTGCGTGTGTGCGTGCGTGCGTGCATGCGTGCGTGTGTACCCACCCCTTGCGGTGGTTGTACACGCGGTTCAGGCGGTCCCACTCGGCGTTGAGCTGGGTGAGGGCGTCCCCGATCTGGGCCACCTCGCCGGGGCTCGCGTCCTCGATGGCGTCCGGCTGGCGCTCGTGGAGGCTGGCCACTCGCTCGCCCAGCTGATCCAGACCGTCCTTTATGTTCTATAGGGCAAAGATGGGAGAGGGAGAGAGAGAGAGAGAGAGAGAGAGAGAGAGAGAGAGAGAGAGAGAGAGAGAGAGAGAGAGAGAGAGAGAGAGAGAGACAGACAGACAGACAGACAGACAGACAGACAGACAGACAGACAGACAGACAGACAGACAGACAGACAGACAGACAGACAGGAAAATGAAAGAAATAAGAAACAAAGAAAGAATTATGTTCAATTAGAAAGGGAAAACAGCAATTACATTGTAGTGCATTATTTTAGTCTAGAATAAGTGTACTGCATAATAATAAGAAAATCGCTTATTATTAAATAAGCGATTTGGTGATGTACAACGTAAGCAGCCTCCCCCCACCCTCAGCGTGTCCTCCTGGGTGGAGAAGTCCTCGTAGTTGCTCCCGCTGAGCTCCTGAGAGTTGAGCAGCAGCTCGCTGTCGGCCATGGCCAGCAGCACCTTGTTGATGTCCAGCAGGTAGTCGGAGGCCGAGGGGCCAGCGGGAGCCGGGCGCTCCACTGGCGACATCTGGTGGCCGCCCAGGGGTAAGACAACAGAGTCACAGGGAAGAAAGCAATCACACAAAGACGTGATTGAGGGCCAAATGAAAAATGAATATTGACATTGGTCTCGTCCAAATGGAAATACATGATTGGATTATGTATATTAATCTGGACTTTTGAACAAGGCTTGAAAAAACAACGTTTCATTTGCGGGATGCCACACACACACGTACCTCGGCAGACATGTCACTGCTGTGTTCCGTGTAGCTGTATGAGGAAGACGACTCCACAGAGGTGTCCACCTGTTTGACCTGCAGGACTCTCCGCTCCTAGAACACACACACACACACACACACACACGCACACACACACACACACACACACACCAACAATTCATCTACAAATGAGTAGATGGTACAACTGACCACCACAAATCACATCTTTCTACTGTATAATGAATAAAAATCCAAATAATTATAAACAAATACATTAAAATACACAACTGATCCCTATACCCTGCATCCGTATTAAAGGCCTCCGTTTGTGAGAGGACTGTGTGTGTGTGTGTGTGTGTGTGTGTGTGTGTGTGTGTGTGTGTGTGTGTGTGTGTGTGTGTGTGTGTGTGTGTGTGTGTGTGTGTGTGTGTGTGTGTGTGTGTGTGTGTCTCTCTCACCCTCTGAGCAGAGTACTGGCTCTGCAGCCGGAGGAGCAGCAGCCTCAGCTCCTCCCGCTGGGTCTCGTCCGACGCGTGCTCCAGCACCTCCTCGCCGCGACGGAGCAGCTCCTCCACACCGGCCTTCTCCTCGTCCATCTGGTGGGGGGTGAGGGGGGGGAGTTCAGAGGTCAAAGAGAAAGCTTCTGATCGGTGGTGGTTGTTGTTGTTGTTTGACGATGACGACGACGAGCCAACCAAAGTGCGGATCGCCCACCGTTTGGTAAACCTTCCACGTGCGGTGGACTGTATCAAATGTAAGTCACCAACAATGCACACAACAAGCCCTGCTTCAAGTTTACCAAGGATACAAGAAAGCCAAACTAGCTTCCTGGCCGTCACAATGACCTTGTGTTGGATTGGTCGGCCCTTTCATTCCTATGCACACATCCAGTGTTCTTGAGTGCGAGCGTGTGTGTGTGTGTGTGTGTGTGTGTGTGTGTGTGTGTGTGTGTGTGTGTGTGTGTGTGTGTGTGTGTGTGTGTGTGTGAGTGTGGCAAACAACAAACACTGATAAATCTGTACACTCTCACAGACTTCCTAGGCCTTGGGATGGCCAGTCAAAGCTACGCTTATCGTTTATACAGCCTCTACAGCTGCTGGTGCTTCACATACACACACTCATAAAACGGTGTATTGTAGATAAAAGAGCAAACACGACACTATGCGGAGTGTGTCAAGCAATATTTCCTCGACTCATTGCTATTATTGTAGTTATTAGCCTATTAGAGAAGCCTTCAGCAAACAGGAAAACACTCAACTATTTCCCCTGACTCAATGTAAACTCAAAGCCTTGCATAACAGCCGCTCTGTTTCAGATAAAGTATAATTAAGCAATAGATCACGACAGGCTGTGGTATGTTCTCATTATACCAGAGTTAAGGGGCGCTGCCCGTCCCGACGCGCAGCGGAGCGATGGCGACCCCCTTAACTGTGGTATAATGAGAACATACATACCGCTGACTGAAGTGATCTATTGCTTTTATAAAACGATTACGTAAGTATGGCGAAATGAAAGTCATAGACACCCTCAATTTTGAAAAAACGAGAAAGTCGGAAAAGCATTTTTTTAACAAATACAAAAAAGTAGTCCCTCCTGACTGCCTGCAAAGTGTACGGCGGTTGCCATGCAACACACTGCAGTGTCCTTCAGAGAGAAGGCGAGAGTTCACTCACCGTGTGCCTATTGCTTCACAACATTTCCACCCTCTCCAGCAATCAACATATTTTTAGGCTTCAGTGAACTATGCTATTGCTTTTAAATATAAATAAACAACAGTTCAAGTTAGGCGCGGATTGATACTGAACTCTGTAAACTGAACGGGCATCATAGCTGTGTGTATACACTCAATATACAATAGTTGGGAACCAATCAGATCGCTTGATTTAAGCCACCCATTTTATAATACTTAACAGCCCATCTGTAGAGGCTTTTGCTATGAAAATTACTGTAAAAGTATAGAATAGTATTTTTTAAGCACAATATTATATATCTATTTATTCGCAGTGATGTTAAAGAGCAATTGAACCAAAAAACGTGCTTTAAACGTGGTACTATGTCTTATACGATCGTGAAAATAGTAATCCATGCTATTATGTCACTTATTAATATAACCCAAAGCACTACGTGAAGGTTCCTCTGAATCCAACTGGTAAGGTAACGGTCTTTAGGTGACGCCGAGGTGCCTGAAAGTACGGCGGCGGCGGTGGCGAGGTGTGTGTGGGTGTGTGTGGATGTGTGGAGCTCTGGTTGACCCGAGACAGGGTTAATCTTCTCGGACACTTAGTATAGTAGTAGTAGTATATCGCCCGGTGTGTGTGAATGCGGGGATGCAGCCCAAACTCATAGTGTTGGGATTCCGGCTGAAACAGAGGGATGACTGACACTTTGAGGAGAGTGATTCCAAGGCGATAATGGATATTAAACACAGTGAACTGGGGGAACCTTGTCGTCATCCAGGAGTTGAGCGGGCTCCTGGTGCCGTTGCAGGGCCAGCAGGCTGTCCTGGAGCTGGGCCTGGAGGTGCAGCACCTCGCTGGGGCCCTCTGACCCCCCGGGGCCCCCGGAGGAGACCTGGGTCTGGCTGGAGCTCTGGACCTCCACCCTGCTCTGCTGGCTCTGGATGATCTGCTGCTTCTGCTGATAACATCGACAGCGTTATTAATAGGGATGTGCATGATCAATCAATGATTGGTTATTGATTGTTAAGAATTTTGTCGATGACGTGATATTTTTAACGATCAAAAGGCGGTTGTGTTGCATAGTGTGAGAACGGAACAGCCAAGACGTTGCCATAGGCTCATTGTTCGGCTTTTACGAGTGCTGCATAGGCCTACATTGATTATTATTTTCACTTAAACTGGCTTGTATGCGATAAGTTCTGTAATACAAATTTTTTATTTTAATTGTTTCCTGTGTTTAAGAGCACATTGTTCGGCTTTTACAAGAGCCGCATAGGCCTTACTGAATACCTGCTGCATTTTGTATTTTCTACCAACGGGAATTTTTAATATAGCCAATAGAAAAATAACGATTAAATCGTTAAATGATCGTTAATCTTATCAATGATCGATCAAGGAAATTTCTTAAAATTCCCATCCCTAGTTATTAAATTAAATATTAATTAAAACCCTTTGTTGTTTCTAGAGTATACAGGTTGCAAACAGCCAAACGATCGATCTCGCTCTGTTTGTGTTCGCAAAGAGGATTGCATTTCAAAGGATTGTGTTGCAGGCATTGCATTGTTATTGAGTTGTGAGTGACTAAATAGTAAATGTACTTAAGATGGCGGATGTGATGGTATGAATAGATGAGGTTTAGGTATTTCAATCTGTGGCACTTTTGGTTTAACCGTTACCTGCTGAGATGACTGCAGCATCATCATCTCAACACCGCTGCTCTCCAGACTGCTCATCATCTGTTACACACACACACACACACACACACACACACATACATAAATGACGTGGAGGGGAAGTCCGGTAGTTTGGTGTTTGGGTTAGAGTTAGGGTTAGGGTCGCAGCTGATTGGTTTTGATTTGGTCTACCTAGCACACATTATCTGTCTGGGAATAGTAAAGTATGTGTTTTCTTATCGCTTACCTGCAGGCATTGTTGAGCAAGAAGCCAAATGTGGATATTGCCTTGAATAAAAGTGTCTGCTAAATGAATTACTTCTAGTAAATAGTGGACGACGACAACTTACATTTTCTACTGCAGCTATTTACTCCATAAAAAATAAATATGAACTCAAACGTTTCTCAAGAGTAAAACGCAACAATTTACAAAGGTCATCCATCCAGGGAATGTTTCTCTAGTGATCATTTAACGCTGGTTTATTCTGGTACAACCTAAGCCACTAGAGGGTGCTAACATAGCGCAGGTTTAACCCACACCGAGGCGTGACTGCGTGTGTACCTGGGCCGTCTGGATGTGCTGGGAGACCTTGTCGAAGTTGCGGTTGAGCTCGGCCAGCTTGGGCTCCACCACGTCGCGGCAGGCCGGCCCCCTGCTGCTCATCAGGATGACCGCCTGCTCCCGGACGCTGTCCACACGCAGACGCAGCTCCGCCAGCTCCTCCAGCATGCGCTGAGCACACACACACACACAGGGACAGACACACACCCACAGACACGCACACACACAGGGACACACACACACACACACACACGGAGTGTGTGTTACGACTATGTAGCATCAACAACATGATGTCGGATATGGCTTACTGCCTCTTTTTAATGCTAAATTTGATGTGTTATGATATTTCATTTTTGTTTTGTGTGAAAACAACAACTAAACTTTCTTTACAGTGTAACGATCTTTGACAATTTGACATTTCACTCCACCCATGAAGGGCCTTAGCATTCTAATCAAAGCATAGTGTGAATATGAACCTGAAGGATTGCCTGTTGCTACCTTGATCACTCTCTCTCGGTCTGCGGAGGGCAGTCTCTCGGCCTCGTCCAGGTGGATCTGCGTCTGGTACAGCCAGGTGCTGATGTGGGCCAGGTTCTCGTCGAAGATCTCCACTTCGTTCTGGTGGCTCTGATCCGAGTGGGGAAAAAAAGCGAGACAAGAGAAACGTCAAGCACAACCGTTGAAGGTCAGGTCTACTGCATCCGTAAGGCATATTTATAATAAAACATTGACAAGTATACTTTTCTTTATTCATAAGGGGCCGTCCATATAATCAGGGCCATTTATTCTCTCATTAATTTTCATTTTACATAAACATTTTAAATAAATGCGGAAATGAGCAACGTCCATATAGTCAGGGGCCTGTATTCCCTTTACTTTTCATTATACATAAACGTTGTGGATGTGGAGCTCCCTCACCAGCACGGCGCTGAGCCAGTCCTCGGTCCAGGTGCGCACGCGGCCCCAGCTCTCGTTGAGGCCGCACAGCTCCTGGTCCAGCCGGGCCCCGCTGCCCTCCACCAGGGTCTGCAACCCGCCCGCCGCCTCCGTCAGCACGCCCAGCTCCGCCTTGCGCCGCTCCGTCTCCTTCAGCAGGCCCTGGGGGGAGAGGGGCGAGTACGTCAGCCAATACAGTCACACACACACACACACAAACAAACAGAAGGACACACACATTCAAACACACATGTTGAGGCAGACGATCTAACAGAACCGCACACCATAAACACACACCACACACAATCAGATACAATCAGAGAACATAAAACACACACACACAAACAAACAAAGAACACACACACACACACACACACACAAACAAACAATCAAAGAAACCAACACACACACACACACATACAAACACACACACAGTACTCACGTTAGCCCAGGCGACCTCTGCGTCTATCTCGGCGGGCATGTCTCCCGAGCTGTTCTTCTGCTGCAGCTGGGTGTCGTGGCTGCTCAGCCAGGCCTGCAGGGCGGCGCTCTCCTTGTGGAACTTCTGGGACAGCGACAGGGCCTTCTCCAGGTCCTGCTTGCCCTCCGTCACCTGGCCAGAGGAGGACACGCAACACAACATGAATGACACTGAGCCTATGGCCAACTGATGAAAGCCCTTGTATTTGCAGTGTCATTAATGTTATTTAGCGGTGTAATGCACATTTAATAAACATTTAAATATATAGATATAGATATCTGAGTTAACCACTTGAACCAGTAGAGGAACACTGAGATAACAAAGCTCCTTTTACAAGGTGTCTTGTGAAACACATCATGGAAGATGTGCAGGATTATTCATCTTTTTTTTTTTTTCATCACCATTGAAAAAACTATAGAAAAAAAAAAAAAAAAAAAAAAAATTACGGGAAGACATGATTAAAACATTGAAGGTTAAGAAGCCTCAGATCACATCCACTCAACATAGAGACGGAGGTTGAGATTGGAGTGGGGAGCTGAAGCGGGGCCCTAGCGACTGCGTACCTGGGCCCCCAGGTCGTTGTACAGCAGCTTCAGGGCCGTCAGCTGCTCGTCCATGGACTTGGGGTTCTCCGTCTGCTGCTTCTGCACGATCTGCCGGCCCGTCTTGATCACCGTCTCCACCTCCAGCTTCACCTCGCTCAGCAGCTTGTACAGTTTCTACACGCAAGCACACACACAAATGGAAAAGTGAAGCTGAAGGCATTGTGTGTGTGTGTGTGTGTATTCTGATCAACGTGTTGTCAACAAAACACTATGCCTTCTGTTCCGTACTACTTTGTGTTAGTGTGTGTAAGACTTAAAATGCCAGGAAAATGGAAACATTGACATGGAAGAGTCTCTCTCTCTCTCTCTCTCTCTCTCTCTCTCTCTCTCTCTCTCTCTCTCTCTCTCTCTCTCTCTCTCTCTCTCTCTCTCTCTCTCTCTCTCTCTCTCTCTCTCTCTCTCTCTCTCTCTCTCTCTCTCTCTCTCTCTCTCTCTCTCTCTCTCTCTCTCTCTCACCATGCAGCCGTTGAGGTGGGCCTGGAGGGTCTCTGGGTCGGGGTCGGGGGCGTCCAGGATGTGGAGCTCGGCCTGCGCCCCGTCCAGCACCCGCTTGCAGTCCAGCATGCGCTGCTCGAAGTTGGCCGGCTTCTGGAAGAGCTGGTACTTGGTGGAGATCTCCCTTAGCTTCCTCTGTGAGCCACACACACACACGTCAATGAGAAAATAGAATTGGAATACAAACTACAAAAAGGAATGATAAAGATTTATGGCAAGCAAAAAAACTGAAAAAAAAATCTACGTCTACATCTAAGAATGAATCCAAACAAACATCCTCTGAACAGGTTGAACCCAGCCTGCAGTAGCGGGGGGCGGCCACCAGAGAGGGGTGCTGGTCGGTGTGTGTACCTGCAGCTGCTCCAGCATGGTGCCACTCCGGGCCGCCTTGCCGTCTGTGGCAGCGGGGGGCATGTTGGCCACGTTCCTCCTCTTCATGTCCTCCACCGTGGCCTCGTGGGCCGCGATCTCCACGCCGATGCTCTGCGCCCAGACCCACGGAGAGGAGCGGTGAGGCCCGGTGTGTACGTGTGGGTCTGTGTATCTGTGTGTGTGCGTCTGTGTGTTCATACATTTCGTAGCTGTCTGTTTGTCTGTCTGTCTGTCTGTCTCAATGCTGACCTTATTGACCCCCATGACTGCCTTTCCATATTCACAAACGTTCCTAAACGTGCATCAGGGGTACCTGAGTACCTTTTCCAGCTCACACACCGGTGTCTATACGTGTATCAAGTGTACCCGAGCACTCAAATCAGTACCCAGCTCACACAGCGGTGTCTATACGTGTATCAGGTGTACCTGCGTACCATCTGAATTCAAATCAGTACCCAGCTCACACACCGGTGTCTATACATGTATCAGGTGTACACAAGTACCTTTAGTTTTCAAATCAGTAGCCAGCACATGCAGCGGTGTCTGTACGTGTATCGGGGGTACCTGTGCCTCCTGCGGGAGCTGGAAGGCGTCCAGCCGGTCGGTGAGGTAGGAGGTCAGCGTGTGGTCCAGCTGGCCCAGGGCCTCCTGCAGCTCCTGCAGGGCCTGCTCGTTGTCCTGTAGGGTCTGCAGCTGCTGCTCCAGGCCCAGTTGACGGCTTGTCGCCTGCAGGGGGGCCAGGACAAGGTCAACACTGTTAGAATAGTCGTTTTTTTCTTGTTGCTGTAATGGAGCACGTGGAGCAATTTGCTTATTTTATGCACTTGCATGAATGAGGCACTGTTTTGGGTTGTATTCTCACGGCTTAATGCCCTTATGGTAAGTGGCTTTGGGCAGAAGAGTGAGCTTAATGAATGTTATGCAATGCAATGAGGACGCCGGGCGTTAACAGTGCTAAAACACCCCCCCCGCCCACCTAACACAGCAGAAGCCCATACACAAACTCAAAAATACCGTGAGTATGAGTCTGAGTGACGGAGGGAGACACTTTAGAATAGCCCACGATAAAAAATGTGTTACTTTTAATGCAGCATGTCCAAGCAGGTCTAATTTTATTACCACTCAAAAGAACAAACGAGCAGCACTTTTCCGCATCATTACCGTCGAAACACCATGGTTTGTACTATCGAAAGGTCAGCTCCATGGAAAATTACGTTAAAATATCATCATGTACAACGTTACACATTTTACTGACACCAAGCACATTAGCGAACAGAAATACACAAAACAAAAACAATATGCTATATTCGTAAATGTTAATATGCCCTAATAAACAGTCCTACACAAAAACAGAGACACAGAGTCACAAAGAAGAGAAAGAAACACATAGATGGGAGTTACAGAGACATAGGGACACGGATGCATAGACGCCAAGGCGCGCGCGCACACACACACACACACACACACACACACACACACACACACACACACACACACACACACACACACACACACACACACACACACACACACACACACACACACACACAGGCGGGGTCTGACCTGCTGGCTGAGCCGGTCGTAGCGAGAGTTAAAGGCTTCAAGCTTCTCACTAATGAGCTCGTCCAGGATGCCCCCGTCTATCAGCGTCTGCCCCAGCTCCCTGATCTGACTCCGGTTGTCCCCGGGGTGGCGCAGCACGCCCTCCAGGGACTGGGCGAGAGACACAGAGAAATGGAGGGGGGGAGAGAGAGAGAGAGAGAGAGAGAGAGAGAGAGAGAGAGAGAGAGAGAGAGAGAGAGAGAGAGAATGGCAGACAGACGGAGAGAGAGACGGACAGGAAGAGAGAAAGAGAGACAGAGATGGAGAGAGAGAAATAATGACAGTGTGTCATTGTTCTCTCACAGAGTGAGAGAACAGCATAATGAAAAAATCAGGAGCAAGAGAAAGAGATATATTGACAAAGAGATGGAGACAGAAACAAAGAGACAGAGAGAGAGACAGAGAGACAGAGCGAGATAGAGACAAACAAAAATAAAAAAATATTAAATATAAACAAACCAAAAATAAAATGACTTTATAACATAACATAAGGGGAAGGAGAGGACAGGTTAATACGTGACTAATACACACTGAAACACACATTGTAGTGACATGCAACAAGGTCCATAGCACAACTTATATACAAACCTCACTGTTTCGGTAACCTCTCTGTGAGTCGAGCCAAAAAGGTACAAAATTGACAAGAACCGTCCAAAAAAATGTTATGTGAATGTGGAAAGACAAGCGGATAGGAACACGATCACAGGCAGAACAATGCTCCTTAGCCAATAACTTTAACAACTTTAAATAACGAAGGGACCCAAACTGGCAATCCTTTAAAGGCGAGAGAACAGAAAGGCTTTGACAGGAGCCAACCAACACACAAATCACAATTGAGTGAGGGTAAAAGAGAGAGGGAGGGGGAGAGAGAGGGGTGGGGAGAGAGAGAGAGAGAGGGGGTGAAAGAGAGAGGTGGGGAGAGAGCGAGGGAGAGACTCTGTTCCCGTCAGAAGATAGTAATTGTTTATGCAGGGTCATAAAATAGACATGGGTCCTAAATCAGACGGAGACATGCAGTGGCCACAAGGCAAGAAACACACACAAAGAGTGAGAGAGTGGGAGAGACAAAGCAAGAGCACGAGGAAGTAAAGAAATAGCCCAAGTGAAGGCGCAGGGGGAGGAGAGGAGCGTAGTGTCGAGGGCTAGGTGATGAGAGCGATTGTGACAGCAAGGCTGCGGGCCCTCCGCAGATAGAGCAACGCGGAACAAGGAGAAGTCTGCCACTGACATGCCACGTTCGTTCACAATAAAAAGGGGCAAGGGAATTCAACTCAGGGTCGCAACTATGCGCAAGAGTACCACATTTGTGTGTAGGACAGTCTGTTCTTTATTGAGTGTCAGACACTTTCTGCACACATAAAGTCCCTACAGTGTGTGTGTGTGTGTCAACCAACCTCCAGAGCTTGGTTGACAGCTTCGGTGCTCTCTGGGAGGTCCTCGGTGGTCTGGAGGTTGGTCTCCAGGGTGCCCAGCCAGCTCTGCTCCATCTCCAGGTACTGCAGCAGCTCCATCCAACACGACCACACCTCCTGCGTGCGCACACACACACACACACACACACTTGTAAATAAGTCACATTTAGCAATCAGCTTTCATAGGATGTCGACGTAAAGTGAAATCAGACTTTTTTTTGGTCACTGAAAACACCACATTGCCTTTTACTTCTCCCCACGGAGAACAGAGAAAGAACGCTGGCATCTTCAGCAGAACCATTGTCTGCACGTTGCAGCACAAAAAAAGCACACACACAAGCGTGTAATTTAAAACAAGAGGGCCCAAGTGACGAAGATGTCCAGGGAAAACAAACGTCAGCCAGTAAAAACTGCCTGTGACTATGACCTCAGGGGAACAGGACTGCATCTTTTATAGCCGTGCCAGTGTGCCTGAGCGCTCCACGTGCACGTGTGTACAAACAGGCCGGATCATGTGCACTGCTGTCGCAGAGAATGAACACGGCGAGGCGAGCCACGTTCACACTTATAGCTGAAGATTTAATTGAAGTCCAATGAATACAGTTTAAATATATAATTTGCAAACATATTCTACAAAGCACTGGGGCTGATTAATTTAGAATGCGAGGAATGCGAAGAAGCTGAAAGCGATAAACCCTGTGCCTTTTATTTATATTATTTACACAACAGATAACTCAGAACAGATCATCAGCAAGACGACCAAGACATAGTCACTAACATGCTAATATGGCGTGCACAGTGACATGTTTCAGGACAATTTAGTCCCAAGGGGTTATTTGTTTTACACTGTGCAAAGAAATAACATGGCCCAGATGTGGGAAACTGTATTTCAAACCAATAAAGCGTTTACGAGCAGCCTTCTGAAATCCAATGACTTATAATCATTAATATAGAAAATAATTTGTGGTCCTCTTCACACACACACACACACACACACACACACACACACACACACACACACACACACGTATGGTTACCTCCAATGTATGGCTCTTGCTCTTGAAGCGGTCACAGAGCTTGTGGTAGTTGGCCAGCACGCCGTCCAGCTCTGAGGTGAGCTCCTGTCCGCCGCCACCAGCGGGGGGCGATGTTCTGCTCACCAGGGCGTTGATGTTATCCTTCAGGATCTTCACTCTCACCTCCTTCTGTAGCACGTCCTCTTTAGCCCTCTGTCAACAACACAGAGCAAGAAAGAGTTCACCTCAGACCCCCACTGGGAGCTGTGCTGTATTACTCTTTAAAAGGCGTTTGTACTGCAATGAGCCCCGTGAAGCCCAGACTCAGGATACATCCCACATGGAGATAGGTAGTGATGAAATCACAGCGCATGCATCCACATTTGTCTAGCTTTAAAGATTGCTTGAGCAACCAAAGGCTGGCTGAGTGCAATAATTCATGATGATATTTTTCATTTATTTTGTACAAATTAGTTCAATGTTGCTGCAAAAAGTTTTGTCTAAGTTTAATCTCCCTACACAACAGGGGGGTTATCTCTTACACCAGTAGTGCGGCAATCTGATATTGAGCATTGAAACGTAGACCTTCACGGCCATTTACAACCGCTTCTACCCCTAAACCCTACAACTGAGCGAGGGAACAAAAAAGCTTGCAATCCTTAATGAAGTAACCACAAAAAAGTGCAAGTGTTGCGCAATCAAGTTTCTAATAAACAACATCTGGACAGACTATACAAAAATTTAAAAGATTTCATGCAATTTCATCATCACACTCCTCTCATCCATATCCCCGTCTACACAGCCTCCTCCAAGAAATACAGAACCAGCATGCGCTAGACAGACCCCCACTCCCCCGCTGGCTCTCAGACCTTCATCTCATCCAGCGCCGCCTCCAGCTCCTCAGGGTTCTTGTACTCAAAGTCCCGCATGAGGAACTCCTCATCCACCTGGCCCATCCACTCCTGCATCTCCGCCAGGTCCTTGCTCAGGTTCACCTGCCTCTCCTGCCGCTCGGCCACGCGCTCCTGGTGGCTCAGCAGCTGTAGGGAGGAGGAGGAGGAGGAGGAGGACATGGGGTAAGGGGGTTTTGTCAGACGCGGGCCTGTGAAGCCCTTTGAGACTGTGATCAGAGGGTTTTCAAATAAAATGGACTTGACTTGTTTCAGGGTTCGCTTCGCACTGCGTATGGCTTGCCAGTGTTTTTGTTTACCCCGTTTCTACACTCAATCGACGTTGACTATCTACACTCGTTATCTTGCTTTTAAAGGATTTAATTGTACAGCAGTAGAAAAAGCCACACTACACAGTGAATGGCATTGATCACTGAATCACTGAAAACAAGCTCATCAAAATGTCTAATGTCAAAAGTTTTACTGAAATGCACAAATCCTGCCCCTCTCCTCACCTGTTTGCTGAGCGCGTCCCACCTGGCCTGACACTGGTCCAGACTGTCCTGCCCCCAGCTGGTCAGACCTGGTACTGCCGCCTCTTGCACCGCACACACATTCTCTCTCATCTGCTTCAACGAACTCCCCACTGACTCCATCTCATTCACATACTCCTGGAGACCAGAAAGGGAGGACAACGAAACATATTCATTGGCCTAACAGGGAAGCCTTTCATGTCCACCCTAAATATTTGGAAATTAAATGTACTTAAAAGTACTTCCATCCTCCTCTGACCTTGCATTGGTTCAGCTCTTCCAGTAGCCGCTCCGCCTCTCCCTGCTTTGTGGCGTCCTGTGACATCAGTTCCTGTACAGCGTCCAGCCATCGCTCCACCTCCACCTGACGCACCTACAGACCACATACATCAGCATTATATATATCGACATGATTCAGTTTTGTCAAGAAGAGCATAGCATAGCATCAAGGTAAGGTTGGAAACTGTTGGAAACTGGAAACCTTTGAGGACAAGATCCTCTACCTGATTGTCCTTCAAACTTCCCAGGATGCACTGCAGCGTGCTCAGTTCATCCCTGGCCCTGGAGGAGAGCTGACTCCATCGCTGGAGCACAGCTGGATCTGAGGCCTTTTGCGTTTGCTCTATCTCCAAACACAGCACCTGAAATGGATCAACAATATGTTTCAACTGCAGGGAAACTGACGCCGGCGATTGTGCCCTTTGATACTTTGAACGGTATTTTCCTCTTGTGCACACGCCAGTACAATAGTTGCAATCAAACTATTGAACGGAATCTACTGTATTGTAAAAGGAACTGCAAAAAAAGCAACGCCTTTCATGTATTAGAAATAAACAACACATTTTCAAAACTTATAGGCAACGCAATCATCCAATGAAGGTGCCCTCGAGCCAAACGCTGTGAACGAGTCATGGCATACTGACGCTGCAGCCAGCATGGAGGTCTGCTCTTGTTGTGTAGACGTGTTGCTGACTGCCTGGCTGGCTGGCTGCTTCCCCAGGGAGGGAGGGAGAGAAGCCATGCGGTGGACTCTGCCACAAGGCCTGTAGGCATGGTGCCCAGAATGTGCCAAGCCCCTACTGTGCCAAACGCCCCCCCCTACCCCCCGCCCCCGGCACCGGGCCCTATCTGCCAAGATAACAAGGCCCGGGACCGACCCACATTCCACTGGAGGAGAAGGCCGAAGTGTGTGCAAGCGCACATACTGCCATACACACCCCGCATACGCGCACATACCGACATCCACGCACACACTGATGATTCCCCCTACTCTGTGGTTAGATACACTGCAAGGGGGAAGTGACTGTGAGAATAGGGCCCATTGTGTACCGTGAAAAAGCATACACAAGCATGCACAACCTGTCTCCACACACACACACACACACACACACACACACACACACACACACACACACACACACACACACACACACACACACACACACACACACACACACACACACACACACACACACACACACGTCCCGGAAAGTGGCTGCAATGGAAACCTTTGTCCCGGCTCAGATGTCTACGGGCTAACCGTAACACAGGAGGACTCGTGTGAAAACAATCAAGACAACCGCTTCTCATCACATCCCACAATGCATTACACCACCACACGTATTCCCCAGCGGCATCCTGCCCCATAATGCATCGCTCACCTGCGCCCGCTCCACTGCGCTCTGAGTGGTGGGGATGTCGGTGACGCCGTCTTTGAGCGTGCCCAGTCGCTCTTCCAGGGCCTCCACGGGGTCCACCTCCGCCTGTCTGAGCAGAGCTTGGATCCCTGCCAGGGTGGGGTGGGGTGCGGGGAGGTGGGGTGGGGTGAGGTGTAGAGCACGCTTAATTAGTAAGAGGACGAAAAGGGATTCAAAATAAAGAACTTTTGTGGAGCAGTCCCTGAGGCCAGCAGGGGGCAGTACTGTGCTCTGGAATTCCCTCTGGGCAGAGGGCACCCCATGTGTGTGTGAGTCAATGAGCATGTTGGTGTGCGTGTGAGAGGGAGAGAGAGCATATATTTGGCCTGTTTGACAAGTCCTGTCTCATCTAAGAGGGCCATAGAGAAGTTCTTATAACCAGCACTGGCCCATCCATTTCAGCAGCTTTCAAATACCCTGCTAAACCAAAACACATTGGCGGGCAGACCCCACTTTGATTGCTCCAAGTCATTGAAGTCAGAAGGCCTCCACCCTTGGCCCAGCTGAATATAGTCCTATTCATTGGATTATTTATGAATAATAGAGCCTATCGTTTTCTCTGCTACTAGACCTCAGTTTGAGTGTCTTTTGCCATTTTTATGTTCTTTCTTTTGTCAGGCAATATGATCGTTAAATATTCTGCTTTTGTTAGGGTTAATGAGAGCGAGAGCGCGAGACTTGAACACCGACAAAATAAGGTTCCTGGGTCCTCATTAAACCCCTAGTTATAAAAGCTCAAGAGTCTCACACACACACACACACACACACTTCTTAAATCTACCTTTACAAACAGATCTTTGTGAGACAGAAACAGCCATATATATTCCGGAAAAAAAAACAATGACAGCTTTTTTTCCCCCTGAACTTCTTTCCCTCTGTATTAGTTCCATGAGACAGAGCTGGCACCGAGACAGGATCCTGAACTTAAAACACACACGGTTTGTTTACACGAGGTTCTAGGAGCCATATAAGGGCACCATCCATTACTCGCTGCTCGCCAAGGCTCCAGATAAACTCTGCTGTCAATTCCCAACGACTCCGGCCTTACGATTGGGAATGGCCGGATCTCATCCTCGACTATAAACCAGCCGAGATGGTGCGGGGGGCATTCTGCTCCGTGTTAAAACCAGGTGGTTCATCTGGTCTTTTATGCACCGCTAGCACGCAGAGGGCTGTGTGCGAGGGTTTATGTGTTGAAGATGTTTGTCATGCCGCTACCTTGGTCCAGCTCCTGCTCTCTGACGCGTAGCTGCTGGAGGGTGGAGGAGTGGTGGGCCGACACAACCACCAATGTGTCTCTGAGTGCGGGCATGGCCCCCAGAGAGCCCGCCTCCGCGGATAGCTGCTCCAAACGCGGGCCGAGCTCGGCGACCTGTCCCAGTCGGGACTGAGGGAGACGGTGGTGGTGAGGAGAGTAAAAACACTATTTGTTAAAAAAGTATTTTGAAAGAAGACCACAGATTGGGACTCTACTCCACTCCCTTCCTTTAAAACTCTCAAAGCTAACTTTTTGTATTATGGTTTATTTTTATCCCAATTTCGATCCCAATGTATGCGTTTGTAACTGTTTTTTTTATGATTCTTTTTCATTGTATTTATTCATTTGCGTTATTTCCCTTTCATCCACCTAGTCTCAAATACAAGGTCATCACAGGTCATCACATCCCCAGCCCCGGCCTCTGACCCCCCCCCACCCAGTGCCAGAGCCCCGTCCGGAGGACTGACCTGACACTCTGCGTGGAGCTGGCTGAGCCCGTCCTGCTCGGGGGGCTCCCTGCCGTCGGCCCCGGTGGTCTGCAGCCAGCGGTCCTGCTCCCCCAGGGCCCCGTCCAGCACCGCCAGGGCCTCCCCCAGCTCCCCCAGCCTGCTCTGGACCCTCACCCGCTCCCTGGCCGCCTGGAGCTCCCGGGAACAGGCGTCCCGCTGGGCCTGGAGCAGGTCTACGTCCGACCGCAGGGAGTCGGCACTCACACCCTCTGTTGGGGGACGGGGGGAGGCAAGATGGATACACAGAAACTTTTGATAATGGTGTTATGATTTTCTGTTTACTTGTTTGAACTGATTATTGTTGCATGTTCGCACGGTCGAGGAAGCCTGAAAGCGTTTGGTGGCCGTTAATGGCTGCCACTGCTTGTTGTTGTTTTCGTGTGCACCATGGCAACACCATGGCAAAACGCTTTTGAAAACTCGGTGGAATGACCCGACGGACAGAACGACCGACAGAATGAAAACAACGACGGCTACAACCACTCACTAATTCATTAAAGCTCATGTTTACACTACGTTTATTTCTCTAGATTTCAAATGCACTTAAATATAGTCCAGCCCCCAGAACCACGTGTAATGAATGTAAAGCAAAAAGCTAGTAATACAAAACCAAGGACAACAAGAGGGTTTGAGCAAGATGGAACAGTACTGTCCCTTTAGCCTTGGTTGCTTCCCCAACAGAATAAACACATTAGACCTCAAGAACAGCTTTATTTCACAGAGCAGTCATGTGATATCAGCAACCTTGCTGGTTGACAGCTTTTACCACCTTACCTGAACATGTGCATGCACACGCACATCAAACACACACAGCCGAACACACACACACACACACATGCACTGGTGCGCATGCAAACGCACACAGAAACACGCACAAGTCAGGTTTATTAGCAAACACAACTCAATGCCAGTAATAATGGCCTGGCTTATTAAAAACGGGGAAAAAAAAAATCAGCAGCAATGGAAAAGCAGTTAAAAAATTATATAAATATCTTCACAAGACAAAGTCAATTAAAAGTGGAGTGGAAGATGGATTATGGCCAAAGGTCCATGCAGCCAGGCGCCTGCATGGACCAGGTCTAGAAACATCTCGCTCTCCCTGGAGGGCCCAGACTCCATTGGACTCCTTAAATGGCAGTCGGCACCAAAAGGAAGAAAAAGGAAATCTCTCTTTGGCGTCATACCTCTTTCCAGCTGGTCTACCAGGCTTCGCCCATCATGAGTCACTTGGCCAATCAGAGCCTCCTTTGAGGCCAACTGCAGCTCCAG
This sequence comes from Micromesistius poutassou, assembly GCF_964030765.1. Taxonomy (NCBI): domain Eukaryota; kingdom Metazoa; phylum Chordata; class Actinopteri; order Gadiformes; family Gadidae; genus Micromesistius; species Micromesistius poutassou. Next base: position 8,579,718 of record NC_140289.1, read on the forward strand.
AGACTGTAGATTGGACCACAGGGTCTAACGTCAAACACAATACTGTAGGGCTAGTCACTGAAATGATACTTTGAATGCTCCTCTGCATTTCATTTTTGAACCGTTTGAATCCATCTCATTATAACGTTTAGCACTGCCTGCAGTATATCACTGTCCAACCAACTCTAAGTGTTCCTTTTTATTGTATATTTTATTGCTTTTGTGTACTCTTGTACGGTGTCCTTGAGTGCCAAGAAAGGCACCTTCTAATTAAATGTATTATTATTCCTTCAACATTTTGCTTCCATTACTTTTAAATGAGAGCTCCCTGTTTAACTTGGGCGGTGGCTGTACCTTCAAGTCGCCGTGCAGCTCTGTGGCGTCACACGGCGCGCCAGTGTGTGCGCACGCCAGTGTCTGGGTGGAGGAGGTCCAGGTTGTCATCCAGCTCAGCAGAGCAGACAGGTTACCTTCCAGCCTAGCGTGGACAGCGACGGGGCAGGACAGAAGGGCGCATCGTAAGCAGGTTGTCTCAGTGCTCAGACAGCTGATGAGGTGCGTGTGAGGGTATGAGTGAGTGTGTGTGTGTGTGTGTGTGTGTGTGTGTGTGTGTGTGTGTGTGTGTGTGTGTGTGTGTGTGTGTGTGTGTGTGTGTGTGTGTGTGTGTGTAAGTCATGCATAATGAATGAGAACAAGACAACACGTAACATGTAGTTAACCTAATTACTTAATTTACATACAATATTTATTATTTATTTAGCTACCTTCATTACACAATACCACAAATTAAACATCTCTCACCTAATGGCAACACCCAGCCATCTCTAACCTAATACCTTAACTTTTCCATGTGTAACCTAATGTCTAAACCAAACCATTCCTTACCTTAAACCTAACCATCTCTAACCTAATGGCTAAACCATACCATCTCTATCAAATACCTAACCTTAACCATCTCTAACCTAATGGCTAAACCATATCAGCTCTACCTAATTAATGCCTAACCTTAACCATCTCCAAGAGCTAAACCATACCATCTCAACCTAAAACCTAACCTTAACCCGGACTAGAAGCACACGCGGATCTCCAGGTTGAGGACACTGAACGACGAGTACTACGCATCATTATGTTTGGAGAGGAGTGCAATTATTTTATTTTGCAATGACGAGCCATGTAGAGTTCTTCAACAAATCAATACGTTTGCAATACATTTATTCTTTGCAAAGAATAAACCAGCTAATATGAAAACCTTTCAATTGCAACTCAAAGATGAACCCGTGTTTCAGCACAGCGGACGAGGCCAATGCTTTAAAGTTGGGTTGAATCGAGCAGAATCTCTGTTGACCCAGATTGTTTGCTTGCTTCGATGGCTGCAACACGCTGAGTTTGAGTGCCAAATTGATAATATCTGGCAACCCGGGGTACTAATAATAACATGCAGGCCAAAACAAAAACAAAAACAAACATTCTGGACCGGAACAGAAATTTCAAAGGGGAACATGCTGGCTGAAGCTTTGTTGTCGCGGAAGCCAGTAATTCGACTTATTTCCTTCATCGCTGGTGAAATATCATGGTCATTACTTGATTTAGTACAGTAAATGTGTTATACATTGTAGCTTTAACCTAAGCCAATACCCCAAATGATCCATATTTATTACATGGTTGAATGCTGTAGAATGCTCCATTCATTTGAATAGGCCTTCCCAACAATTGAACATTGCAAAGCATAATTGACCGCTATCAAGGAGAGTGGATTTTTTGCCTCTGATTCACGTCTGACATAGCACTCCACAACAAATATAATTTTTTTACGTTTAGAAAGTTATTTTTTCGCTTTGGCAAGTAGCCGTGTAATAAGCGGGATAATGTATAAAACACCGGTCATTATCAAAAATAAGCCCCTTCAGGGCGAAGCAAGACGGATCGCCCTGTCGGAGCTTATTTTCCCGATAATGACCGGTGTTCTATACATTATCCCTTATGTAACCTAATACCTAAACTTGTGAATTACTTGTCTTTTGATTGCTTTGTGGACAGCTGGTTTTAAACTCTTGTCTGTCTGTCTGTCTGTCTGTCTGTCTGTCTGGTGTTGTGTGGTGTAGAGCATGCCAGCGTGTGTTTCTTACTCCAGTCTGTCTTCCACATCGGTCTCCATCATTCTTTTCTTAGCAGGCTGGGCTGAGTCCTGGTCGACAAACGAGGATGATGATGATGATGCTGCTGCTGCTGCCATGGCAACCGTATCCACAATGCACTGTCCTTCCACCTCAGTCACCCCGGAGCAGGCCACGGCCTCCATTACCTAGGTAAGGGTTGGGTGATAACAGGACACAACAAAACACACCAAGGTTAACCAAGACTCAAGCAGGTCAGTGTAAGGCAAGGCAAGGCAACTTTATTTATATAGCACTTTTCATACACAAGGCAGACTCAAAGTGCTTCACATAAAAACATTGTCATACAATAAAAGAAAATAATATATAAGTAAAAAAAGTAAAATAGATAGAAAATAAAGACGTAAAAAAAGAAGCATTTTAGAAAGTGCAATGTATTTAAGATCAACAGTCTCTGATACCCACGTCAGGACTCCGACCCGAACTAAAGGAACTTGGTCCTTACCCACGTCGGGACTCCGACCCGACCTAAAGGAACTATGTCCTTACCCATGTCGGGACTCCGATCCGACCTAAAGGAACTATGTCCTTTCTCTGGGACTCCAACCCAGATTCTAGGACTCTAACCCAGTCTCTCTGGTATCAGATCATGTATCTCTCTGGTAAAAATAGAAAATAAAGCAAAGTTAGTAATAAAATAAAAAATAGATAGAAAATAAAGGCAAAGTTAAAAAAGCATTGTGATTAGTCTCAGAAGAACTTAGTGTCCTAGAAGGCTTATGTAGTGGAAGAATATCAGTTAAATATTTTGGCCCTAAACCATATAGGGATTTATAGGTTAGCAACATGAGAATTAAAATCAATTCTCTGACATACCAGCCAATGTAACCAATGTAACGATTTAAGAATAGGTGTAATATGTTCAATTTTTTTGGTCTTTGTTAGAACTCTAGCAGCAGCATTCTGTACAAGCTGTAGTTGCCTTAGAGTTTTTTTTGGGAGACCTGTAAGGAGACCATTGCAGAAATCAAGCTTGCTAGTGATAAAGGCATGTACAAGTTTTTGTAAGTCTTCGGTAGACATGAGCCCTCTAAGTCTTGCTACGTTTTTAAGGTGATAATATGCAGATTTTGTAACTGATTTGATGTGACTGTCGTAAATCTGAACCCATGATAACCCCTTGATTTTTGGCTTTGATTGAGGTTTTCAAGGACAGAGAGTGAAGGTGTTGGGTTACTTTAAGCCTTTCGTTTTTAGCACCAAATACAATTATCTCGGTTTTGTCCTGATTTAGTTGAAGGAAATTTCGGCACATCCAGTCTTTGACTTTCTCAATGCACTGGCACAACAGATCTATGGGCTGATAGTCATTTGGTGATAGCAATACATAGATTTGCGTGTCATCAGCATAGCAATGATGGTCAATATTGTTATTTTACATGATTTGCCCTAGTGGGAGCATGTAGATGTTGAATAGAGAGGGTCCTAAGATCGAACCTTGTGGGACTCCACATGTCACGTTTGTTGATTCTGAAACAAAGTCGCCAATGGAAACAAAGTAGTTCCTATATTGTAGGTAGGACCTAAACCAATTTAAGACTGTGCCTGAAAGCCCCATCCAGATTTCTAATCTGTCCAAAAGTATTGTATGGTCTACAGTGTCGATTGCAGCACTGAGGTCTAGTAGCATTAGTATTGAGATTTTGCCAGAGTCTGTGTTAAGACGGATGTTGTTTTTAAGTTTTTAAGACTTTTGGGAAATTGCGTGATTGGAGAGAGTTGTAAACTATTTGCAATGTCTATTGCTAGGCAGTCAAAAACATTCTTAAAGAGGTTGGTAGGTAACGTATCAAGGCAACAGGTGAATGGCTTTAGTTGTGTCACAGTTTCCACAAGAGTTTTAGAGTCTATGACATTAAAGCATGTCATTGCCACGTTACTTTTACCAGGTAAAACAGGGTGGTTTTACAGTTTAACAGGGTGGTAGTCCATCATTTTTGTTTTAAGTGGAGACATTGATGGCGCATCTGATGCCTTCAATTTTAGCAGTATAAAATGCTGCAAACTCATTACATTTCTGCGTGGAATAAAGGTCAGGTGGAATTTGTGTTGGGGGCTTGGTCAGTCTGTCAACAGTTGCAAATAGGGTTTTGGCATTATTAGTGTTGGTTTTAAGGATATTGGAGAAAAATGTTTCTCTAGCACTTTTAAGTCTAAATTGTAGGCACGGATGCTCTCTTTATAGATGTCATGGTGAATATGAAGTTTTGTTTTACGCCATATGCGTTCAACCTTCCTGCATTCTTTTTTCTGGGCTGTTACAAAAGCAGCTTTTCTCCAGGGTGCCTTTTGCTTTCCAGAAATCGTTTTAACATTATAAGGTGCAATGACATTTTTTTTATTAAAGTTTTCTAAAAGATCATCAGCAGAACATGGGTTGAGAGGTGGTAGCAAGGAGATGGCCTTTTTAAAAAGTACATTAGAATGTTCATTGATATACTGTTTTTTGACAGTATTTGATTTTGTCTGTATGTCGGGAATAAAAGATATATTAAAGAAAACACAGAAGTGGTCAGACAGTGAAGGATCAGTCACCGAGAGATCTGAAACATTGAGACCCTTTGTGGTAACCAGGTTTAGAGTGTGCCCCTTACAATGAGTAGCCTCTTTCACATGTTGAGACATTTCAAATGTGTCCAAAATGGTAAAAAGTTTTTTTGCACACTTATCATTAAAATCATCAGTATGAAAATTGAAGTCACCAGTTATAACTAGACAGTCAAAGTCTGTGGAGATGCTAGACAATAAATCTGTAAAGTCATCGAAGATGACTTTAGATAAGTATGTGGGTGGCCTGTAAATAATTAATAGGAGAACTCTGGGGGAACATTTCAATACAGCACAAAGGTATTCGAATGATGGAAAATCACCAAATAACATCTGTTTCCCCTGAAATACATTTTTAAATATAGCAGCAACCCCTACACCTCTTTTTCCAGATCTACATACATCAAAAAAGTTAAAAGTTGGGAGGAGCTGTCTCTCTCAGAACGGTTGCACTGTTGTTTTGTTCTAGCCATGTTACAGCAGGAATGCAAGAGTTGCCATGTTTTGACATACCGGTAGGCAACCTTGGGTTCAGCAGATTATGCAAAACTTCCTTCATACTGTGTCTACGGCTGAACCCTTTTTTGTCTCAGTAATAATCAGGACTACTATCAGTACAGGGGGCGGGCTGGGGCACCCTCTGCTTGGGTGTTATCAGCCTGTGGCAATGACGTGGCGACTGACACAGATGCAAGTTTGATGCCAACATTTTGATGCCAATTTTTTTCTTAAATTCATCTGGAAAATCATAAAGGGAGAACACAGTGGAGCTGGAGTTGTTGTTGTGGCTATGGGAGAGATGAGGCTGGAGGTCATCGTCGATGGGGGAGTGCTGGAGGTCATTGTCAATGGGAGAGTGCTGGAGGTCATCGTCATTGGGGGAGTGCATAGGAGGGGCGTGGCCGTTCCTCGCCAAGCCAGCATCTGCGATGGAGGAAGGCATGGTGTCGATGGCGTTGGGCGGGCCGTTGTCTCTCTTCAAGGTCTGTGTTCTGTCTGCTATCTGTGTGTCAGATAGTGGCACAGTAGATGTGTTGGGGGGGGGGGGGCTGTAGTCTCACTTCTTCTCAACCTGTGCTCTGACTGTGGCCTGTGTGTCAGACCGTGGCAGGGTAGATTTGTGGGAGAGCGAGAAGAGAAGACTGTCCCCTAACAGTTTTGAGCCTAACCTCTTTGGGTGTAGGCCATCTGCTCTGAAAAGGTATTTGCGCCCCCAGAACAAGTTGAAATTGTCAATAAAGCCCCTTCCTCTTTCATTGCAGACTCTGGAAAGCCATGTATTGAGTGCAAGTAGACGACTGAATCTGTTTATTCCCCTGTCAACTGCTGGTATGGGTCCACTGATGAACGACCTAATGTGTAATTTGTCCAGTATGTCCAATAGTTTAGTGAAATCCCTCTTCAGAAGTTCTGACTGTTCTCTTCGAATATCATTAAGTCCTGCATGCACAATAACCTGTGAGATTTTGGGGTTTTCCAATATAATTGTGGCTAGTTTCTGGTTGACATCACTAACCGTCAAATCTGGGAAGTAGCATGTTTTGATCTTCTTACCGGTTATATCCTTTATGGTTGAGTCTCCTACAATCAGAGTGTCTGGTTCATCTGCTTTCTGTGGGATGGGCCCTTGTTGACTTGAGGTGGCGGTGGCAGACGGATGCACAGCTCGCCTCCGTGGCGACTGGTTCTTGTTCCGTCTCTGTCCGCACCGTCCGTCCGGACGCATCTTTGGGGCTCTGGGGTGCACGGGTGGCAGACGCATATGCAGCTGGCCTCTCTGGCGACAGGGTCATGGTTGGTCTCTGTTCGCACCGTCCGTCTGGACGCATCTCGGACTCAGGGGTGAATGGGTGGCAGGCGCGTCCGTGGACTCTTGAAGTGGCAGGAACCGGTTCTTCAGCAGCAGGGTTAACGTCAGCGATTGGCTAATCTGGCCGATACATGCTACTTTAGCTTTGGGAAGCTTAGCATTTGGCGTTGAGTGAATTTGTTGATTCACTTTGGTATGTTGTTTGGGCTTAGTGCCGACTCTGTGCCAGTGAGAGGCAGCTGGAACTGTCTCTCTCTCGTCCAGCTTCTGGAAGGATACAGTGTATCATCTTGTTGTGTATTTGTCTGAGCTAGCTCAGCAAACTCACCCATCGGCACTGTATCCTGGAGGAGTCTTTTGCATTTTTCTAATGCTGCTAGCCTCGTTTCAAATAAAGCCACTGTCTGTTGCAGTTTGGAGAAGTCTGTGCATTTCCTGGTCTCCATGCCTGAGACATCCGAGTACAGAGGCATGTTGCCGATAGGAAAGTCCAAGGCTTTTGTTGCGGTCTGATTTGTTGCGGTAGTCATAAAAAGTGCCAAAATGTATTTTTGAATCGAGCGATGGAGGTCGACGGAAACAAACTATATATTCTTAAGTATTATGATCATGAAATAAAATAAAATAAAGTAGACCTGAACGAAAATTAAGTAGTTTTTGCCACTGCCTAGTGGAGCTTCGGGAAACATGACCTCTCTCTCTGCTGCCTCTTATCTCCAAATGATGAAGACATCAACTGTAACCAGGCCTGGACCATAAATCCATATTAATAGCTATCGTGATTAAAACATATCTTTTTGAAATACATTATTGTGGGAGTGTGTGTGGATGATGGCTGATTGAAGCAGCCTCACCTGGCGGAGTCTGATTGGACTCTGGGGTTGGCTGAGGCTGCAGACCTGTTACACATTGAGTAATCGATGTGCACAGGTTCAACCAGCCGTCTCAGGGAGAGATCTCCTGGATGGCAGCGGAACACCCTTACCATGCTCATTAACGTAACTAACAATAAACCGTATTTAACACCACCACCCTGTGTCCTATGTCTGGAGGAGCCCAAAAGAAGTCCCCTCGGTGGAGTGTAGTAAAAGACGTTGCTACAATCATGCGTGATAAAAATGTAACAGCATCAGTCAGTGACTCTGCTCAGCGCCCAGAGTCAGTGCAATGCGATGAAGAGGAATACAATGGACTACGTCAGTGGGTGATAATGTGCATGTCCGTAGCACCCCACAAACAAACTGAGGGAAATCCCTGTATGGAAATCCCAGTACTCTGGGCGCCATTCAGGTAATTTTGTCAGCAAAATGAGGGCTCCTGACCGGGGCTAGTTGACGCATGTTTGTGGCCCCTCCCACTCACAACTACTCTCAACTACCACCTGTGTGGAGTAGCGCACTAGAAAAAAAACCTTCTGAAAGTTTCATCTACTCACAAATTACACTCTTCAGTAGAATAGGGGAAACAAGGCGTAAATCCACAACGTTCAGTTTTTGGTTTCCGGCCCAGGCTCTGTGCCGTCTCCCTCCAGGAGCTCTGCTTTGATGCAGTAGGACTGCTGGATCCCAGATTGCTGTTAGATTAAGAATCAATCTCTCTCACACACACACACGCACACATACACACACCTGGGAGGAGCAGTCCTCCAGCATCTGGACCAGGCTGTCCCATCTCAGGGTCAGGTCCTCGGTGGTCCCCTGGATGGTGGCCCCGGCGGCGGGGCTCTGCAGCAGTGACACCACGTCCTGCCCGGCCTCAGACAGCTGGTCCAGAGTCCGCCGCTTTAGCTCCATGTCCTCCTTCAGGGTCTGGAGCACAAGGGGCACGACACAGGACTCAACACTCAAGACACACACTCTGGAGGCAGGCTGCCTCTACATCGCTGGTTCCCGTCCTTTGACCTGAGGTGGACCATCATAAAGACGCTTCGCGGGCCACCTCAAACGCAAACGGTAAACCATAGATAAATACACATGCGGTGGATGAGCAAAGAGTGCCAGCGCCCCGTTTATACTGAAAGAAGGTCATGGGCTTTGGGCAACAGGGGAAAGTCATCAGCACTGCTTGTGTATATTATGTACAGTATATATATTTAGCAAACACAAATCAACACAAAACATCTATGGTACCATGACAAAAAAAGAATATTATGGAATGAAAAAAAGCAACATTATTTGTGAAATATTAACGAGCCATCTATTTCTAGTTTTTTTTTATGTAAAAAAAGTATCTGCATATTTTTTCAATTATTGTTTCAATTATTGTAAAGGTGTAAAAGTCTTTTTCAATATTAAAAGTTTAGGTAAACCTTACAAAAATTTCATGTAGAGGTACAAGTCAATGGTCACTTTGCATACGTTGTTCATTCAAGTTAAACAGATGATCTATCTAATACATCTGATTTATAAATGTAATTCTCTAGAGCTTCAAATTTTAAAAGGCCAGTTAATGCTGTAAGACATACTCAGAAAGGGTATCTTGTATCACAAACTGTATGTGTTTTTACTTTCCTGGACAACGTTCAACGCCAATAGCTCCTTACCGCGAGTCTCCTCACGTTGCCGTTCATCTCGCTTTGGTCCTTGAAGCTGCTGGTCTGGACGTCACCCAATGCCTGCTCCTTCTCCGTCAGCCATGCGCTGAAGAAGGTCTGAGAGAGAGAGAGAGAGAGAGAGAGAGAGAGAGAGAGAGAGAGAGAGAGAGAGAGAGAATATTATCAAAACACAAGCAGTCCCATCTTTAATGAACAACATCACCAGTGAATGGAAAGTTAGCAGTTCACTTTTGCGAGGCTGACTTCTTTCAAAGTACAAAGTCCATTACATCACACAAGAGTGTAATGGATGTCGACCACCATTGAGTTTGAACGGCACTCAATCAGTGAGAGGGAAAGAGTAAAGATGTTGAAAAAATGAGCTGTCGTCCAAGATTTTGATTGAATGCACGTTATGTGGCTCCATCACCTTGCGCACGAGGAGTAGAGTGCTGCTTTTTAGGATGATGATAATGATATTGCGTTTTTTATAATAATGAAAGTGCAATGGTTGATAGGATTAATCCATCATCATAGAGAAATTAAAAGGGAGTGCGTGAGTTTGCGTGCGTGTGCGTATGTGTGTGTGTGCGTGCGTGTGTCTGTACCTGGTCTTCTAGAAGCTGCTGCCACACCAGCAGCACCTCCTGCAGCTTGTGCCAGCGCTCCTCGGTCCAGCGGCACACGGCCGCCCAGCGCTCTCCGAGGGACTGCACCACAGATACACACAGCAGGTCAGGGCAACAGGTAGGGGATGGGTACTTTAGTTAACCATTTAGAAACATTAGTGAATCCAGTAATTAGACCTAAGCTGAGTGCTCCCTAAAGGACTGGACCACAGACACACAGCAGGTCAGGGCAACAGGTAGGGGATGGGTACTTTAGTTAACCATTTAGAAACATTAGTGAATGCAGTTATTAGCATGAACTAACGGTTAACCTATGGTCCAGTAATATTTAACTGATGGCGTTCATGTTGTCTAATGGTGTTGAAGTTAACTTGGGGTATGGTGTTCATGTTGACTAAGGAATTAAGTTATAAACTATTTCATAGGGTTATGGTTATGGTGAACCCCTGAGGAGGTTAGCCCTTAGGGGGTTAAGGTTAGGGTTAATCTAGCCCCGTACTCATCATCATTAACATCATTATAAATGATTACTAGACCAATAGTTAGGTGTTTTTATGGTTAATTATAGTAATCAACTGGATACAGCCAGCCTAACTGGTTGTGCAACTTTGTGACTTACTCACACCATCCAGCCAACTAGCATAGCTCAGCTGGCTGGATGGTGTGAGTAAGAAGGGTTTGGGAGTGTTGATAGTACAATTCTATGAAACCAAGAGAGGGGTAAAGGCTGGCAAGATTTTTATTATATTTTCTTACTTTGTGTTATAAGATCTGTTTGTATTGATAACATTATTGAAATCCATATCGATAAGCATTGACTAGATATGTCAAAGTAATTTTAAGCTACAATAGAGTAGTTGAAATGTTACACATGGGGACTTAAAATCAAAACAATTCTAAACATAAACAAATTACTAAATAAATCAAAAAATTAATTATATATTTTTCTTTGAACACAACTGAAGAGGAACTTACTTGTAGTTGCTCCTCCAGGGCAGCGGTGGCACTCTCGCCACTGTTCTCATCCACCACCACCACCATGTGAGTCAGAGAGTTGACCTTCACCTGCTCTGCCTCCAAGTCATTCTGCAGCTCCTGGGCGTAAAGGGAATCCACACAATGTCTGTGTATGAAGTCCAAGTAACGATTCATCCTATTCATTCATCGACATGGCTCTAGATATTCACACACGGTGCTCTTCTTGCACAGCTGTCAATCCTTTAGTCCTTTCCAAACTGATTTAACCTCTTTCAAGTACCATTTCTAAGGCAAATTGTACCCATTAACAACAGCCTGACAGGCCGGACCGTACAGGTTGTAGGGGGCCTTACTTTATGCTGCTCTATCTGCTCCTTGTAGCCGTCCATATCGCCCGCCACCGCCTCCGACTCCATCTTCTTGATGCGCTCCTCCGTCTGCGTCAGCCAATCAGAGAGCTGCTGCAACTGCTGCTGCTGCAGATCCATCAGGACCTCGTGAAGTCTGAGGCCGAGACCGAGTCAGAGACAGAGAAGAGGTAGGTAAAGAGAGATGGAGAGAACGAGTGAGAGAAACAGTCAGTATAGTAGAAAGGTAGCATGACATTTGTAGCATAAGTTAAAATAGGTATCAAAGTGTCAAAGCGTTTTTAAATTGCTCTCGATTTGTTCAAGATAATTCATGAACATCATGTCAACAGAAACTGTGCATGCTCTACGATGTTTACCTCATAGCAAATAACTCTGGGCGACAATGCAGCCAAAGCACCCTGATGGACAAGTCAAGGCAAGCACACAACACACAACACACACATACACACACCCAAAAGTTTCCCCACAGGCACAGTAAGTCATGCTGAACAAATTGTCATGTGGATCGTATGAATGAGACCCATAATCCGGTGTGTGTGTGTGTGTGTGTGTGTGTGTGTGTGTGTGTGTGTGTGTGTGTGTGTGTGTGTGTGTGTGTGTGTGTGTGTGTGTGTGTAACATTGTAAACTTCTACAATAGATTGCGTTCCAGACTGGGTAATTACTGGAATGTCTAATAAAAGCTTAGTTAAATATGTGGCACTTTCATGGTGCACACATTCCCTGGAGTGTTTTGAAGATTGCCTCATAAATCTCAAAGCATCATAGACACAGCAGGAAAGGGAATGATGATGCTAGCAGTGTGTGTGTGCCTGTGTGTGGGTGCACTTTCTTTTGTGTGTGTGTGTGTGTGTGTGTGTGTGTGTGTGTGTGTGTGTGTGTGTGTGTGTGTGTGTGTGTGTGTGTGTGCGTGCGTGTGTGTGCATGTTTGCGTGTGTGTATCCATGTGTGTGAGCATGTGTGCATGTTTGCATGTGTTTGTCCATGTGTGTGAGCGTGTGCATATTTGCATGTGGGTGTTTGTGTTTGTGAGCTTGTGTGCATGTGTGAGAATGTGCGTGTGTGTGCATGTCTGTGTGTGTCTGCGTGCCTGAGTGCTTGTGCGTGTGCGCATGTCAGTGTGCGTGCGTGTGCGCGTGTGCGTCTACCTGGCCTGCCGGTCCATGCTGGCCACGCGAAGGCTCTCCCAGCGGGAGTTCAGCAGACTCATCTGCTCCCTGATCTCGTCCTCTTCCTCCTCCGCCAGGTTGCCCTGGGCGATCAGCTGGTTGCCCGCTTGAAGCACATTACCCACACTGCTCTGGTGTGCCGTCAGCTCCATCATGAAAGCCTGGAGGGGGGCATCGGGGAAACGGACGTTGAGGTGCAAAATAGGAATCAGTGGTATACATCGGAATAAGTTACCAAACTTTTTGACTCCGGGACTCTGGGTTCAGGCTGTGTTGTGGTGGGTTTCCTTAGTCCTAGCTACCCTTGAGTGTGTGGTGAAGCCTCAACATGGGTCATCGCTAGACCCCTCTTTCCTATGCTCTCAGCGAATCTTCGTTTTCCGATCATTTTGGTTCTAATGCAGACAAGTTTTGACATTGGTCCATTATTAGGGGAGAACGCTGCAGGCGTAATCCGGGAAAAAACATCTGCAATATAATTCTTTGTGGCAATTACCGCCGGTGAATGTACTTGGACTGAAAGTGCTTGTTTTTGCCACTGACAGGCTCATATTGTGTTCTGTCATTATGGAAAGGATCTCAACAGAGGAATAAAAAGGTGTTATAAAAACAAGCAGTTTTCGAGGGGGTACACTGGCGGGGGGTAATTGCTCCAAAACATAACATTGCTGCACGTGTTGGGGGATTGAGGGTGCAGTGTTCCTGCTCAACACCAACCAATTTCCAAAAAGTGTGTGTGTGCATTAGTCCCTTAGAACCAAAATGATCCAAAAATACGGTCCTTGTGGAATAATCCCCAAATTGTCCTTAAAGCTCACATAACCTGATGTCTCATAACACGGAGCCCAGTCAGGACACGTGTGTGTGTGTGTGTGTGTGTGTGTGTGTGTGTGTGTGTGTGTGTGTGTGTGTGTGTGTGTGTGTGTGTGTCACAGCCCCTACACCGCATTATGTCAAGTGGCCAATTGACAGTGATTGCACACTACAGGAAGGCAAGAGGGGGGAGATCTAGGGTGTGTGTACCCCCCCCCCTCTATAAAAGAAGGGGGGCACTGTCTAGGGGTTGGAAATATCAAGCCATGAATGTCACTCAATCAACCTGTTTGTCCTCTCCGAGTGCTCTGGACACATTAGGCTTCAACACTTTTGCCTTGTGGCTTTATGGAGAAGGCCGCCAGCTTAGTGGGGAGCGGTAACAACACCAATCAAACAGGCCGTAGTGAAGGAGGGCTTTTTGTCCCCTGGAAAAGCCAGGCTTTGAAAAATAAAAAGAGGCTTTGGGCCTCGCTGCTTTCACCACTCTCAACTTCTTTCCTTTGACCTGGATTCCAAATATTAAACTCCAAAGGGAACTTAAGCCCAGGGAATTCTCTCTCTTTCTCACCCTCTCAGAGTGTGTGAGAGAGGGAGAGAATACCAGGCCGTGCAACAAGCCCTCCTTCACCAGCCCTTATCAAGGAAACTAAGCAGTGGGCCGCCGCACCGCATAATGCCCCGCTCTTCTGTTTCAAACTGAATTCCAGGCATTCCCCGTGCGTGGGGATCATGTTCCATAGGACACGATCCAGGGCCTTCTATCTACAGCACAACGCCACTGCCTTCCAGCTCAACCACCACTCCTACACAACACGAGATACTGGCAGGCATGTCGAAGACGGCCGACCGTAAACAACCTAATATGTGCATTAAATGTCACAATTATCCATACTTCATTAGGCAGTCTCTCCAACCCAGGTTTTTTTTTTCACCTCCTCCTCCTCCCCTCCCTTCACCTCCTCCCCCTCCCTCCTCACCTCATGCGTGTGGAACTGGTCCTTGACCTCCTCCACGTCGTCCGACACCTCCTCCTGCATGTGCAGCGTGTCCTCGGCCGACAGCAGCCAGGTGAGCACCTCCTCCAGCGTGGCCTGGTAGCTGTCCAGGTCCACCTCCGCCAGGCTTCCCTCCTCCTCCTCCTCCAGCGCCTCCTCCACCTCCACCTCCTCCACCCCCTCGCCTCCGTACTCCATAGAGAGGCTGGGGCCACCGTCGGCCTGCTCCGTCGGAGCCCAGCCCAGGCCCTGGGAGAACAAGGGAATCAGGTTGTTGCTGCCGTGTTGGTGTTACTGGTGGAACTTGCAGTACAGACATAGGAGCGGTGTTCCTAGAGGGTAGTTAGTTGGGAGTTGTTGGATCCAACCCTAGTTGTATCCATTGGAATTGGTCTGCAGTGATTTGGTGAATTGAGGTGACTAGATATGAATTGGACAGAAAACAAGCAAATTCCACAGGAAAACTTGATCAGGCATTGGATATTTCGAACATATATCAAGAAAAGCAACAAAACTTCTTCAAAGGTTTTTTCGGGCAAGCCTTTCACAAAAAACCTGCCACGCACACACCATGTCCATAGACACTAGAGTCTATGAACTCCTGTGTGTGTGTTGAGGTACCTAGCATAAGAATTTTATTCTTGTGTACTTGTACAATAACAATGTAATAAAAGTAATTCTGATTCTCCACAGCCCAAACAAGACCCAAGACCGCCCCATGCATTGTGATCTACATCTCCAGTGTAAGAGCCAAACAACAAGCACTTCTTTTAAACAGCCGTGAGCCATGTGGGAGCAGCAGTCTGGCGTGTTGGGTTGGAGAGGCCCCAGGGAGGGCCCTGCCCGGCCCTGTGGAGGAATACACACAGCAGCAGCAGGTCTGTGGACACTGGGAGGCATGGCCCCTGCGGCCAGCACGGCAGGTCTGCCCACATTCCAAGAATAGCGCAAAATATAAAAATAAAAACGGTTGGGGTGAGGCTGGGCTGTGCCATCGGAGTGATGGGTTGTGTAGTGCACTGCACTGCCCGACGGAAAACAACATGCAATAAGTAAATGCCGTCCGCTGGGAAAAGTGAAACTCAACCACAAACCACTGTCCCTTCTTACTTTTGGGTAACCCTTAATCTCAAGAGATTGCGAGTGAACTCGCACGCGTTTCAACGCACATGTCATTCACACAATGCCGGCGGTGAAGAAAGGCTCTGGGGCTGAGCTGTCACTACACCGACGGAGAAAATGAGAGGACTGCAGCCGAGAGGTGCTGACAAGCTCTCCGCATCCAGGTGGGAGATAGGGGGGCGGTGGAGGGAGTGGGGGGGGGGGGGGGGGGGGGGGGGTTTATCAAGGAGAAAAAGGGGGACGTGGAGAGGGAGCGGAGCTGTCGGCTCGTCCCCGTGCAGTAGGATAAATGGTAGTGTGATAGTGGTAGACGGGGGCTAGAGGGAGGATGTGCTCCATCCCCATAAGGCTACACAGGAAGGAGCTGGCCAGTCTCAATGCCGGGGCTGAGCTGCTGGGAAAGTCTGAATGAAGTAGGAGCGGTTGGGGAACAACTGGGGGGCTGTCATTAATTCAGGCTGGGAGAAAACATTTAGCTCATCTCTCCCTCGGAGACATCCTAAGAGAGGGGCTTTTTTTGTCTTAATTTTTTTTGTCAAGGGCACACACACTAATGGGGCTTGGTTCTTGACAAAACCGTAATGCAGCGATTTATTTCATTTGTCCATCTCCTTTGTTTTGTACTTAGTATTATGCCTGCTATTTCCTTCAAAGGGTTTCGTGCAGCAATACCTATCCTTATTGTAGGCGCAAAATCAAATATGACACCAGACACCAGTTGGAAATGTCAAATAAGGAGGAGATGAAGACTCAGAAGCTGACTCAGAAGGTCAGATATGCGGTGGAGAAAAAAACAATAAATCATCCTCCGATTGGGAAATAGGTCGCGTTGTTTCTGCACAGCTGAACGAAAGTGATCACCCGTCGAAAACACCCCCTGACATTTGAAGGCATTCTGAGATAAGTCGTCCACATGTTTGTACAGGCTTTGTCAAAGAGCGTTTGCTGCAAGGGGAGAGGTCATTATAAAGGAGAAAATCAGAAGGTGAAAGGAGGGATGTGAAAGATTAGAGGAGGGTGGGACAAATCCTGTGACCGAGCGTATTGGTATTCTGGTCAATGGCCGGTAAAACCAGAAACCCAGCATCACTCACTCACAAAAAAGACATAAACACGACGTAAAAGACGTAAAACATAGCATGATGAGCACTGAATAACATTGTTCAACCCAAAACAACATTACAACGTTCTACAAGTACCAGAAGAAGTCTGGTATAAATTAACTCTAGCTCTCAGGCAGGCCAAACAGCTGAAAGCAGCGAATGATCTCCATCCATTCGTCCGTCTCCACGTCCAATCACACTACGGCGTCGGTGCGACAGTGTTTTCGACTTTGAGGAAGTAGACTACATAATCAGTGAGGGGGCGGGAGTTCAGACCATGGCTACACAGAGTCTATCCAAGGCTGGGTTTATTAGCTGAGAGATGTATATTAATAAACCTTGACAGTTTCCGTATTCCATAAGGTATTCACTAGGTGTGTAGTGTATACATCCCTCAATGATAGGTTGTGTTTATAAAAAAAAAGAAAAGAAAATGTATCCGGTTGTCGCTGACTTGACGAAGTGACGGTCCCAGCAGTAGGCCCATCTACCCGCGTGGGGAACATGCTCTACTGTTGTGAACAACAAAGAAAGCCTTCATGAATCTCATCCTCTCCACCCCCCCACTCCCCATTTCCATCTCGCTACCACAAGCATTACGCATCACTTCCTAGAGGGGGGAGAGGAAGTGTGCCAGGAAAATCAAATCCTTGTTGGACCAATCAGAGAGCGTCGTCTCACACAGACTTTTTCCAATCCGCTTTCCAAACGGCGTGGGAAGCATTTGCAAGCGGGCATTTGGAGAGGGAGAGAGACGGAGAGAGAAAAAGCGAAGGAAAAGGAGCAAGAGAGAGAAAGAGAAAACGGTAGAGGTGTTTTGGGGACTGCCGATGCCCATGGAAACATCTCTAGAAGGTGAGTATTGGAACTAGCTAGTCTCCCAGGTTGCACATGTGTTTGAGGGAGGTATGCTAACATCTGGCGGGGCCTGTTAAGGCTCCTAACCAGGCCGATGTGGAAAAGTTAGGTTGTCACCAAGTGGCAGCAGGTTCACGTAGCATGACAGCCATGTGGTGAATAACTACAGCAGCAAACCGTGGAAAGATTTGAATAATGCCTGAATGTATTAAGCTATTCAAACAAGGAATTTGTGCATTGGAGTTGAATAGGTGCAGAGAGTACAGTTGTATGCAAAATGGAAATGTTTGCATTGGCCAGTATTTTACCACTGAACTCTAACCCGACTCCAGCTACAGCTACAGTGTGTGTGGGTGTAAGGGCGTCTATTGGGCATGTCAGAAGAGTGAATCACGGGGGTTCTACTCCCCAGTCGCCTGACATTCATATTACATGCTCTGAAAGAACAACCTTCAATTAGAAGGTGAGAATGACTCATTTTAACCAACACACACACACACACACACACACACACACACACACACACACACACACACACACACACACACACACACACACACCATGTAGCCTTCAGAGAAAATCTAATTGAAAATGTAACAGCTATGACAAGTCAGATTTGACTTGCTGTTGCCTGACTTCCTCATACTTTAAATAGAAACTTGTCAACATCCACTCAGGCCCTTCCACAGGGTCACACCATGAGTGGTGAACAGCACAGACCCAATTGGGATTTATGTATCCCTGGTTTGAGGAGCCTGTGGCTGTTTATCACCCAAACAGGATGGAAAATCATCTTCACGGCTATAAACGGCCTTTACAACGCACAAGCTAAACAACATCCACAGCCTTGCACAAATATGGTGTCGAGAGCACGTTAATAATACAAATAAAAAGCTTATTGCAACATAAAGCCACAATACGGTCTACAGCATTGGGTCCCAACCTTTACATTTACGTAGACCACTAAAATGTCACTACCTCGTATTCAGACAGTAATAAACATATGAATAAACACACAGTTGCTGAGCAAAGAGTGCCAGCCCCCAGTTTATACACAATCATTACTGCATATGGTGGCCAACTGGAAACAGTGGAAGGATTTAGCCGCAGTGCATTAATTAAGCCAACACAAATGAACAACATTACAAACGAAAACATTTTATGGAATTCACAAAACGACACTATTTTTTCTACGACACTTAATTCTTTTCTATTTTTGTCGATTTCAAGAATGAAATCCAACGTACCTCCAGAGAGAGAGTGTGTGTGTGTGTGTGTGTGTGTGTGTGTGTGTGTGTGTGTGTGTGTGTGTGTGTGTGTGTGTGTGTGTGTGTGTGTGTGTGTGTGTGTGTGTGTGTGTACCTGTGGGCTGAGGCCGGCGGGGGGGGCGTCCTCGGTCTTGTAGCGGCGCGGCAGGGTCTCCACCTCGCGGATGGCCTCCATGGTGACCTCGTGCGGCAGCACGGCGAACAGCGACGTCACGTACATGATGATGGACTTCTTGTCGGGCAGCTGCACCGCCACGTCTGGGACAGAGGGAGGACGGCGGGCAGCGGGGCCCGTTAAAGTGAGGGGCCATCCTGAGGGCCCGGACCATGGACTACAAAACCCAGAATCCCCTTCAAAAGGAACTGTCGACGCCTTTTGAGCCACCGTTGAGGAATGGATCCCAAATGGCAAAGAATAGTACCGTGATACCACAAAAGTAAATTGACAGAACAAGTGTCATCCCAGCATGTACCATAATCAAATATGGGGCCTTATGGTAGAGGGGTGTTCTTCAGAGTGTGTTCTTTAGTGTGTGTGTGACAGGTTGGGGCCCAATTAAGCCAGTGCTTTGACGGGGGTTAAACTCTACCTGCCTCACATGACAGACAAAGTCATGACAGCGCGACCACATGTTATGTTATGTTATCTCACTCACTCACTCACTCACTCACTCACTCACACACTCACACACACACACAACAAGGTGTCCGGTGTTGTGCTTAAGTGGCACCAAGGTTTGGAAGCGGTCAACACGCCTGGTTCTTGTTTGACGTGGCTACAATCGACCGGTATCCCACATCTGTGAGGTTCTCGGGAGTCATTCCAGTGGATACCTTCTGGGTCCAGGAGCCTCTCCACGGCCAGCTGGTCTTTGGCAACGGTGAAGGCGTGGTCCAGTCGCTCCACGGGGCTCATGCGGACCACCTGCTCCCAGCTGAACACGTTGGGTCTGAGGTCACACGGAGCAAAGGAAGTCACCACTCATTATTATTGAACAGGCATGCGGAAAACGAAGGTGGGTGAGACGGGACCGGGAACGGGCAAGACTGGTGACAACGTGTCGCTTGCATGATCCATACGATAACGATGGAATCATAGTGAAAGTAAAAAAGTAATAACGAAAAGTAAATAAACGTATCGCCGCAAGAAACAAGAGGAAACAGGGCCATGGATTCCAACAGTATTATACAAAAGTATAAAATATCTGTGTATAGATCAGGCTGCAGGGCAACAGTCTGACAGCCTGCATGAAAATAAGCATAAATGGTCCACCTGTAAAAGAGTGCACCCTCCGCCCCCTCCCGGTCTGACCGTAAACCCCACCATCTTAACTAACACATTTTCTGCGGGAAACCCTGAGGGTTGTGGGTAAGTACTTCGCTCCATAGGGAGGCGTGGAGCTTCCCCTGCGGTCTGTTTTCAACATCTGTGACATTCCTGCAGCAGAGCAGATATGTAACAGGGACTACCATTATGTCCGGCGGCCCTGGATGTGCCCAGGGCAGTGGGGGGGGCGAGTCTTACGGTGCGCATGTATGTGTGTGTGTACAAGGGGTCACAGAACCTTGACTCCAGTCCTGCACCGCCTCTTTCATATGCAGCATAATATACACAGGCACACATGCTCTCTCATACACACACACACACGCACAAGCTCGCTCGCACACACTTGACATGAGAGAAAGGGTTGGGTCAGGCTGTGTATACACACCCCGGGTACGCACTGACCCTCTCCATGGCCAACGTGACCTTTCCCCAGAAACACAGCAGTGTATTCCATTCCCTCTTGGCCTCGTTCACACACACACACACACACACACACACACACACACACACACACACACACACACACACACACACACACACACACACACACACACACACACACACACACACACACACACACACACACACACGTCCAACGGAGTCTTAAACTAATATCTACTTTTTTTATCAGGGTACTTCTCAGCCAATTCGGCACCTATGGCCCTCCTTCCATCCATGGGAGGCCGGATCCCTCTTCTGTGTTCCTGCCCAAGAGTTTTTCCTTCTTTTTTTTATCCATTTTAGGGCTTAGCGGTAGAGGGTGTCGTATAATGTGGGGCTGTGAAGCCTTTTGAGGCTGTAAATGTGATTAAATGCTATACAAAATAAAAAGTACTTGAGTATTGTGGAAGCCAGTAGCAGGGAGTGAAAGTGATCTTTTATCTTCATGTGTAGTGAATGACCCTGAATCCATTTTCACTCCCGGCTAGGGCTATCAAAGTAGGCTTTAGACGAGAGAGTCACGACCTAAGATATTGTCTGGTACAGCACGAAACATTCCTGAAGAAAACAGATAATCAGTAAAACACTGAATGTGTCTTCTGCACAAATAAGAACAGGGCAAGGAGAACTTGAAAAAAGATACACTCTTAAAACAATTGGCCTCCAGTTAGATAAAGGACTCTAGACCATGTATCCAGTATCAGGATATGGATGATTCAGCCTTTTAATTATGATGAGTAGCATTCCTCACAGTAAAAGTTTGGCATATCAAGTGCAACAACCTTTAATTAAGGCCTTAGATAGACTGATAGCTGATCTATTGTTAGATAAAAATGTCGACACTCAAACTGAACCCTCCCCCCACCATAACAAAACAACATGCTATATCTGCCTGCACTGATCTGACAATGCCTTGGTCTGTACCAACGGCATCCTGATACAGTACAGTATAACAACCAAGCCTAATGGCCATTGTGTTGAATGCAAGTTGCTCTGGATAAAAGCGTTAACCAAATAAGATTGCGGGGCATTGTTGGAATTGCGACAAAAGGTTGCTAACAGCCACATCAGGCCCGAATTAAATGAAATTTAAAAAGAGCAGTAACACATTTTGCGCTAATGTGACAACTGTTGTGCGAGGGGGAATTGACCACGCAGTGATGCGTGTGCACAAACCCACCTCGAAACTCCTTGTCCTCGCATAACAAAACCACATCCCTGAGACCCCAACACCCCAACTCCACTAAGGCCAAAAACAACCAGCCCCCAGCCCCTTCCGCCCCCAGCCCCTTCCTCCCCGCGCCCCCCCCCCCCCCCCCCTGCCCCCGCTATCCCCTGTCCCGGACCTGAAGCGGTGCAGGATGGCGTTGAAGGCCAGGCCGTCGGCCCAGCTGGTGGTGAAGTTGAGCACGTTGACGTCGGGGCGAGCGGCGCTGCACTGGCGCACCCAGCTCAGCAGGATCTTCTCACTGTTGGTCTGCTGCAGGTTGGACATGATGTCCTTCATGATGTCTTTCACCTGCAAGCACGCACACACACACACACACACACACACATACACAGATAGAGAGAGAGGAAGGGAGAGGGACAAAAAGATGGACAAGCAGATAGACAGATCAACAGAGAGAACATAAAGGTAGAGAAGGCAACACACACACACACATATTTACACACAGACATGTACACACACACAGATAGAGAGAGAGGGAGGGAGAGGGACAGAAAGATGGACAAGCAGATAGACAGATCAACGGAGAGAACATAAAGGTAGAGAAGGCAACACACACACACACACACGCAAAAAAAACATAAGCCCGGAGGTGTGACACGGTATAGTGGCGGGACAACAGTATTTGTGATATGTGACTTTTTTTTTTTCTCTCTTTCCGTCGCCAGGGAACCTGCATCAACATGTGTCGAAGCACTCCGGCAGGTCAGCTCCTTCAAAGGCTGTATGGTGAAGGTGTGTGTGGAGCGCACAGGAAGGCGTCCACACGGGCTCTGTGACCGTGTGTGCTCACCTGCCAGTGGAGGATTATGCTCCAGATCAGGCCCAGAGTCAGCTTACGGTTTCCATCCACTATGTCCGTCCCGCCGATGTTGACCAGGTCCACCTGAGGCAGGCCGTCACACGCGCACACACACACACACACACACACACACACACACACACACACACACAAAATAAAGGGAGAGAAGGCAAAGGGGAGAATGATAATTTTTCTTAGGATAAGTGTCATAAATATTAAATAAATATTTGGCCTGTTAAGCCTTTTGAGACTGTACCGGTGATTAAGGGCTATGCAGATAAAATTGAATTGAATAAGCTTCCACCCAAATATAAATGTTATACATAGCACATACACAAACACACACACGGTTTCTGATGGTAAAAGCGTGGATGTGTTCAGGTCTAAATGAACATAAAAGGACTCATAATAACAGCATTGCGGCACCCCATCCTTCACCCGCTGGGCCCTCCTGAACACACGCATACCTTCACACACACTGCGTATTAGGGCTGACAAGTTCTGGCCAGTTGATTGATTGGTTGGTCGATGTGCACTTGTTCGACCCAGCTCTCATTGTTCGGACGATCTCTGTTCCTTTCATAAGTAAAAAGCACGTCCTGATCTATAATTTTCTCGGGCGGTATGGACAAATGCAGTCCAATTTTTCTGTGATGTGAAATATAGAGTGGTGTTAGAAATACACAGTAAATGGACTGCATTTATATATCACTTTTCTAACCAGTGGCCATTCAAACCGCTTACGGTATTGCCGTATATGCTGTATACACCCATTCATGCACATATTCACACACTGACGGTGGTGTCAACCCTGCAAGGCAACAACTGCTCGTCAGGAGCAGTTAGGGTTAGGTGTCTTGCTCAGGGACACCTCGACACTCCAGGAGGAGCCGGGGATCAAACTAGGCTAGCAGGCTGGAGTAGAGTACACTTTGGCCGATTCAATTAATCTAGAGATAACTGGCATATTTATTAAAGTACTTTTTTTGGTTAGTTTAGTTTGGTTAGTTGTAGAGTTGGCTGTTTTTACCGCAACCAAGATTTCCTTTGGTTGACTACAGCCCTAGTGCTTATTATTATCCTCATTATTATAATTAGGTGTTTGTGTGTTATACCTAACCGTGTACCTAATGCACGGCCGAGTATGCAATGATTATATGTAAATACTGTGGAGGGGATGAAAGGGGGGAGCAGGTGGGATATGAGGGGGTCAAGTGTCTGGGCACAGCGTAAAGTGACCCTCCTCTCGCTGACCCATCCCAGCTACAATTATTTCACTCTCTCTTTCCCTCGCTCAGGAACGCAACGGCATAATGCCAGCAGCCCGAGGGACACGAAAACACAGATAGCGCACATACCTGTGGCTACCGTATATCGTGCCTGAAAAGCTTTCTTGAAAACCAGCTGTAGCCCCGCCCTGCTGAAAGCTTTCTCAAAGCCTATCCTATCCTTGAATGTCCACCGGATTCAGAGCTGCGTTACAGCCGGCGTGGGGATACTGACCACGTCCGCCCCACCGCTCCCTCCCTCTCCATGTCATGTAAACAGGGCCAGATATGCCGCAGGGTAGGAGTCTGGCTGCCATCCTGGCTGCAAGAGGTTATCCATTTTTGAAAACACGCACGCATGGAATCTTTGCCCCCCACCCCCTGCAGTTCACTCCATGGGCACGCCTCTTATCTCTGCCGCAACGCTCTCTCCTGCCGCTATTGAGGCGGGAAGATTGGCTGTTGTATGGAAAGAGAATGGCTGGTGGTGATGGGGGGAGGGGGGGGGGGGTGGCTGGCTCAGACTACCGCACTGAATAGCTGGGGTAATGACGAACACACTTTGGATGTGCATCAACACCTCCCAGCCTCGCCATAAGGCTGAGTTTACAGCCAGACACGCCCACCCACACGCAGTTTTCATTGTGGACGAGACAAGACAAGGACATGGTTAAGCGAAGAGACCGCGGCCTCGGCTCTGTTATGGCTCCGACTTCTTCTGGTTTCTTACTCGCTCTGGGGGAAGAGAGTGTGTTTGTGTGCGTGTGCGTGTGCGTGCGTGCGTGCGTGTGTGTGTGTGTGTTGGGGGGGGCTGGGGGAAACTGGTGTCAAGTGAGGTAAGCTAGCGTCCTCTGGGGATCAGGCATGGAGGATGACACACACACGGATGAAACCACACAAGATCCGGAAGCCCGCACGGCCAGGGACGTGGCGTGGCTCCATTAGCGCCCGGGTCAGGGTCAGGGTCAGGGGTCAGGGAGGGGCGGAGAGGAACCAAAAACCACTCCCCCAGGGTGTGACCGCGAGATGGATTGGGTTACTCACGTTGCTCTGATGCAGGACCTGGAGCACTTTGTTGACGTTGTTGAGGGCGTGTACCCGGGTGGACCCTCTCTCTTTGGTCTGAAGAAAAGACAAGAGAAAGAGAGAGGTCGGGTCAGCGGGTCAGACTTCAAGTACCAGGCAGGGAACCGGGAGAACTGAGTTCTGGGTTCTAAGCTGAAGGAGTCCTACATGCCGATCGCTTTGGATAAGAGCACCTGGTGAATGTAATGATACTAATATTAACCGTAATTATTATAATCTCAATGATAATCTCAATGAGCCAAACTGAAGCGTTCAATTATGTTATGCGAGACGTTGTTCAGACAGCGTTAACCACGGCGCACCACTCTTCACCGTGCACTTATCCTACACCATTACACTGTCAGCGGCAGTCATTGTGCTCATGGAAAGAAGGGCAGATTTACCCTGTGCCAGGCTGCCGACGCAGAGCCCTGCTGACAACCAGCCCATGACAGCCGGTGTGTGTGTGTGTGTGTGTGTGTGTGTGTGTGTGTGTGTGTGTGTGTGTGTGTGTGTGTGTGTGTGTGTGTGTGTGTGTGTGTGTAATTTCTGTTAAAATATTACCTGATTCACATGCATAGCAAATATATTGCAGCAAAAACACACTAAGCCTCAATCCATATAACTTCGTTGCACAAACATGTGCACACACGTGCACATGCATGCACGCACACACGCAGGCACACTCACCAGGGCAGTGCCTGTGAGTCCCTCCAGCAGGTCCAGAAGCTTCCGTCCGTCTCTCAGGTCGGAGAACATGTCTTTGATTGGCGTCTTCCCAGCCTGTGGACACAACCACAGGGTTGATAGCCGTAGCTCTGCCACATCAAAACTGTTTGATCTCATCTTGAACTAAATCACCATCTAAAAGATGTTAGCTTGACCGACTTTGATAAATCAACAAAAACAAGATGTTTAACAGTACACCATATTGTTAAACCTGCCTTGGAATAACCTTCATAAATGGTCACGTCAACAAGGAAGGCAGTGTTCAACAGGTACAGTTGTGGAAAGACAAATTGTTTCAAACATCAAAATATTACAAATGTACTATACTAAGGAAAATCATTATAATTTTGTAAAACATATTTACTATACTATAACTAATTCACAAACAAAAAAAATACTACTTAAAAGCATCCTATCTCGTGAATATCTTCCAAAGCCTGGGAAGCCCGGGTCAGGCACCACAGCTGTGATCTCAAGGGGGAACAGCTCTTACAAACACAATAAACAAAACTTAAGGTCAGACTAAAATAGCCCTCTCAACTATAACCTCAAATTAAAACACACCATTTCCATTTGTATGCGTTTGGTTGTGGTAGCCTGCTTCTTTGTCCATTTAAAAACAAAAGAACAAATGTGCTTTCAGTGTGCAGGGCACATCAGCTTCTCTAATGTGGTCTGAAAATGGTAATTTTGAAAAGTGTACTGACAAATTAGTCATCTGGTTGAGAGCAGAGGTTTTTTTTTAGTATTTTACATTACCTTGGAGAACTGTGCATTAAGCCATTTGGTGAACGTTTTCTTCTGTACCGAATCATGCTCATCTGTGGAAAAAAAACAAAATAAAAAACAAAGAAAAGGAAAACAACAGATTAGTATACAATGGAAGCAGACAGAAGAATTGCAGATAAACTCAATTTTCTCGGAAAATTGGAGCCAGCAACGAACAACAACAAAACGTGGACGAGCACAGCAGCAGCTTGGTCAGTCCATTTCAGACCTGTCATCCTGACAGAAGCCTCTCAGGCTTTGGTATTTGTCCCAAAGTATTACCTTAAAATGGTGGGTGGTGCACATCAAAAAAATGACATGAAGAGACTTGGAGGTTAGAATGAGGAGAAAGTCTCATGTGTTTGGAGCGTCTGAAAGATGAACGATTACAACAACTACAGCTGTCAAAGTAGGGGTATGGGGAAAAAAATACTAATAATTATGAAACATTTTCCAATTCAGGTTTTCTTGCGCAGCCTTCTGATCAATCCTTGTAGCCTAAATTATTTGGTGTTCTCCCCCAGCATGTTGTGCTCTTGTAAACTGTTGTTGACTGACAAACAGCCGGGTCAGAGGTGGGGCTGTGGTTGCTACAGGGCTCTGGGCTAATGTCACACAGGCCTCTGTGTGAGTTCCTTTACCGAACAGAATGCAATGCAAATGTGCTCTTTCTGAGTCACAACAGTTTGGAAGCAAAAGGAGTGGCGTACTTGGGCGCGACTGCACACAGATGCATGGTACATTTTTTTATATTCAGAAGCCATCATCATAATGAAAAGTAAACGTCAAATACATTGCCACATACAGCTGTAAAAACTGTATAATGAAACAACAGACTGTATTTACGACCGATTTTAAATGGCACAACGTTAAGAAAATAAAATGTTTCATTTGCATTTATACTAGATGTAGTTGCAATCTATTTTTCATCAAGCATTTAGTTTACAGGAGATTTATGGGAGAACATTCAGAGGAAAAGACTCTAAAGAGCATCTGTCAAGCCAAGCCTGCCGACGCTAACCACCATAACCTTAAATGGAAGGAGCTACAGAGCAGCCAGGGGCCTTCTTGTGGAGTTACAGCTGAAGAAATACCGCCACTTAACACTCAGAACTAAGTATAAAAGTATATGGTGTATTAAAAATTTTCTGAAAAAGGGAGAGACTAGAGTTTCTCTGAACTTGTTGAAATATGTGGCTAATGATGACCCTGAGCTGGGAAAAATAAAAGGCCATCGACAAGGGTGAAAGTGTGTGTGTGTACATAAACCAGAGGCTGCAGTAACCAACCCACTGTTTTGCAACCAAACTCTGTGCAAACTAAGCCCCATGGCCAGAACACAAGGTCAAAGGTTATGATCACCAGCCCTGTAGGTCATCATCGTCTTTGTCTGAGGTGTTTGAGGAGCTCGCTCGCTCTCTCTCTCTCTCTCTCTCTCTCTCTCTCTCTCTCTCTCTCTCTCTCTCTCTCTCTCTCTCTCTCTCTCTCTCTCTCTCTCTCTCTCTCTCTCTCTCTCTGCTGAGAAAGCAGGGGTGTAAAAACAAGAATGCAGCTGGGGTTGAGAGAGGGGGGAGGAGGGTAAAGAGGTGAGAGCAGCAGTCAGATAATAGATCTACGAGAGGGGGTCGAAGACCCCTAAAACAACACTTAAAAGTGGATCTAAATGTGTAAATATAATGTCTCTGACCGGGGTCCTCCACACATACAGCCACACTCTGCGGTACAACTCCTGCACCTCATCTAGACGCACCGTAGGAGGAATTCACCAGGCTTTCATGACCCAGAACTCTGTTCTTCAACAGCTGGAGAGCATCTAAACAGCACATGCAGGGTTTTGTGTGAAGAAGTGCTAAAAAGACAGAGTGAAGGGGTGGAGGGATCCAGGGGAGAGCGGGAGGTCCAGGTGCCAACAGGTGTGTGCAGGGCCGGGGACAAGTCGGTTCGTTTTGAAAATGCTTGTTGCTGCTCAAACAGAGGTTAGGGTTCGAGCCAGGGGCCAAGGGCGGGCCCCTGCCCCCTCCCCATAGTTACTCATTTCAGCTGAAAAAGCAGCAACAAGAATGAAATACTGCCCGCAACGTAAAAAGCAAGAAGGCCATTACTGGTGGTCTTTCAACAGAATATAAACTTCCCTTTGATGAGGGTAGCCTCGAGCAGGTGCCTGCGGACCTTACAGTCTTTCTCAGAGCAAGAGCGAGAGTGAGAGAGAGCGAGAGAGAGCGAGAGCGAGAGAGTGCAACAGTGAGAGCAAGAGAGAGAGAGAGAGAGAGAGAGAGAGAGAGAGAGAGAGAGAGAGAGAGAGAGCACAACAGTGAGAGCGAGAGAGCGAGAGAGAGAGAGCGAGAGAGAGAGAGAGAGACACAAGGTTGCCAGTGGGCTTGGGTCTCCTGGGCTCATCAACCTGCCACCTCTGTGAGACAATGAACCCGATTCATCCCTGATCCAGCCCGGCCCGGCATCTGCCCCCCCACCCAGGCTGCTCCATCTTCTCCCCAGCACAAGAATGCCTTCCTGGCACATGGATCAGAAGAGCAGTGCTTTGGATATAGGCATTAGCTGCATGTATCGATGAAGGCTTGGAGGGTGGAGGGTGGAGGGTGAAGATGGATTGGTAACGGCAACACCATCCACGAGGCCTATGCCTCTCCTTTTGTTTTTGCATGGTAGTTGTTGAAAAGTCTATTAGAAACGTCATTAAAAAGCCATAAAAGTCTTTGTAATTTTGAAACCCGCCACATGCCATATGATTAGTTGATTTTGCGGTCGGTTGTTTGTGGGTTTCGAGAAAAATATGTCCTTAAACTGAACAAAATGTGTTTAGTTCAGTTATTTTTCATGATTATTTTGGATAAATAAATAGTCCATAAAGATGCATGTTCAGCAAACAACCATGAACTAAACAGCATTAATCAACAGCTTTAAACAAAAACCTATTGCTTTGTTAAAACGCTTCAGTTTATGCATTGCTAAAACTAGCCCATTAAATTCAATCACCTGTCCATATTAAAATAGCTTAGAAAAAAGCAATAAATTACAATGAAAGTGAAAAACAAAAAAAATGCCCGGACCAATGATGTGAACAAAGTGGTCCTGTGAATAACTCTCCCAAGCTCATATACAGGAAATGGGAAGTAATTATTAACTTTGAGAAACAGCCAAACAGGCTGTTAAAAAAAACCTTTATGGGATGCATGGTCATATACTTGATATCCTGTCTGGTCTGAGGGGGCCTGCAATTACAGAGAGGAGAGCCGAGCCGAGCTGAGCCAGAAGTTCATCAAAGCATTTCAGCCTTTATATGTAAAGAAAATAAGAAACTACACGCAAAAAGTCCCCATGTGCCCACATAGTTCAAGCAAAAAGCATGTATACACACACACACACACACACACACACACACACACACACACACACACACACACACACACACACACACACACACACACACACACACACACACACACACACACACACACACACACACACCAATGCATATATTCAGTAGCCATAGCAACAACAGGGAGAGGCTGCTATTTGCACTGGCCAGGTCCTGTACAGCGAGTGAGGGGGGCGCAGTGAGAGGACGAGTTAGGTCAAACAGGAAGTACTGATTACATCGCATGGAGGGATCCCACCGGGCTAGTCCAACAGCTGATCTCTCACACACACACACACACACACACACACACACACACACACACACACACACACACACACACACACACACCTGGGCAATAAAACAATAAATTATCATATTGTGATATGATACAATATCAATATAAAACATGTTCTATATATATATATATATATATAAGAGACTGGACCACTGAATTTAGCAGCTGGGTTTGTTACACAAACACGGTTCCATACTTATTTACAATATTTGAGTGTTTTTCATTGTTGTATCGACATTGGAGTATTTATCAATGAAGAACAGTGGAAGGTCATATTAAGTGTTAAACAGAAGTGTTTAAATCCAGCATGGTAATTTTTAGGTCATTAAAATTATCAATAGTTATCGATATCGATCAATATGATCAGGTTATATTGTGATATGTCTTTCAGCCATATCGCCCAGGCCTACACACACACACACTTTATCAGCCGCCCATGATCAGCAACATGCTGATATACACGGTCATGCAAATAGACTTGTATACAAACAAACAAAGCGCACCATGTAGATCATCAGGGCTTCAGGATATTTGCAGTTAGAGGTCAAATAAACTAGGAATTCGCCTTAAAGACAGGGTAGGCAATATGGAGAAACCAGCAAGAGAAAGTGAGATTCATGACTCCCTCCAACCAAGTTACAAATAAGACTGCCAATTTGAATTATCGATTTCTATTGGGATGTATACAGAATTTCAAAGAATGAAAAATGTTTCCAAAATGAATTGCCTACCCTACCTTTAAGGAACACAGCAAGGTTTTAATGTGTTTGGGCCAACACAGCGAAAGAACAGACTGTATTCTCCATTCATTTTCATTCATGTTATTTTTATGGCCCTCATCAATTGTCCACATTTTCCATGACTTCAGACTTCTGAATGTCCGGCCCTCTCTCAAAAACCCGACACACTCCTAGCAGCTTCATGACGCAATGGGGGCCGTGTGTGTGCTTTGGCAGCACCCATGAAAACCCCAAACTTAGAACAAGGAAGGGAAAGGGAAGATTCCAGAAGAAAAAAAAGCAGCCATTAAAAAAAAGGAACTTTTGCCTGGAGTGCAGGGCTGGTGGTCTGTAAATGTATACGACCCCGTTAAACCAGACAAGGACAGTGTTTCCCACACACTCCAACCTAACTCTACCCTCCACAGTCTCCCAGGTGGGGGGAACAGACGGTGACCACACAGATTGGGTGTGTGCGAAGGTGTGTGTTTGTGTGTGGGTGTGTGAGACAAGTCAACATCAGCGCTGGTGTCGTTTTGTAACAAACTGTAGTGTTGACCGCAAAACCAACTGTCTACCGTCATGACCACCACAGCCAGACGGATCGTAGGATGTTTTGTGTTCAAATCGCTGGGTAAGCACTGGGGGTTATTTAAATATGGAATGCAGACCACAGATGGTAAAAACGCTAAGTTTAGCCTCCGTATCTGATAAACGTAAACATACGCGGTCAAGAAGTTTGTAAACTCCCCAACATAACCTAACCGAGGACGAGTTTCCTGCAACCGATAAAGCTCAAGTTGACGGTTCCCTAGAGAAGGCTAACGTTGGTGTGTGCTCTGTCTGTTGGTTGAACTATGGCGCAGTAGCATCGCTAAACAGCTGCCAGCTGTTGTCTGTCAGCGCAGTCTACTGGAGGTCGCCAATCTTCACACACACACACACACACACACACACACACACACACACACACACACACACACACACACACACACACACACACACACACACACACACACACACACACACACACACACACACACACACACACACACAATGGCACGCTCCATGCACGCGGCGACACGTCAGCCACCCAACACCTATTCGCTCCCTATCGCCGGCTGAGACGGTGCTCCCGGTTCAACTCCTGCGGTGCCGCACGGGACACACAGAATTCCCGTAATTCCTCTGGCATTCCTGCCTGCCATGGCTCGTGCGGTCACTTGCCCGAGCTTGTCCCGGCGTGAGAAGCCCCGTTGACAACGTGGCCTCGGAGCCCGGGTTTTGGGGGAATTTGTAGGAAAAACGCATGCCTGCGTTGGGGCAGATTAACTGATATCCACACTGAGCTCTTTGAAAGGCCCTGTGTGAAGCCAGGCCCGGCTAGCCAGCGTTAGCGCTGTGTGTGTTACTGTAATTGTAGTGGAAGGGTGTGTGTGTGTATATATAACAGTGTAATTGTGAATGAGTGTCAGAGGCCGACGGGGGGTTGGTTCAAACACAAATGACCAAAAGATTGTATGCAGGGCCTGGACTCATGGCCTGTATCATCTTGCTATGGAGAGATTTTCTTTTTTTTTAAGCAAACATTTTGTTTGCAGGAAAAACAAAATTAAGCTTAATGTATTTTTAGCTTTTGTATAGTTAACCTTTATGCCATCCATGTCTTTCAAGTAGCATTTCAACTGTCAAATGTATGGCTCTGACATTTACAATCCTATAGTCCTAATGCGATTTGTCTTTCTATGCAATTATTAAGGAGTAAAAACGTAATTAAACATAATTAATCAACCAGGTCCTGAATTCGCGTCCAAAAATGTACTCACTTTGTATTAAGCTACACCATTATAATGCAAATCTGCAAGTTACAGAACTGCAGAAACAGAATCAAAGATCCTGTATTTTGCACATCTTCATCTTCTACCCGAGACAACCAAAACTCTGTGACACAACCGGGCCCTAGCACAGCCCCCCCTCCCCCGCTGGCTCCTACAAGCTCTGTGTACAGCAGCGCCTCTCTGATGTCCATACCTCGGAGTATCAATCCACGCTCGGCCATCTCTGCCCACGCCGCGCCACAGAGGAAAGGAACCGCGAGGAGTCGGACGAGATGAACCCGAAAGAAAATCAGCTGTAGAGGGTGTCTCTCACATTCCTACTCCCTTCAGAGTGCGTGTCTCTCGCCCTCCCTTGCGCTTCTGAGTCACTGTCAGTCAGCTTCTCAAGAATTCCAGAGAGAGAGAGAGAGAGAGAGAGAGAGAGAGAGAGAGAGAGAGAGAGAGAGAGAGAGAGAGAGAGAGAGAGAGAGAGAGAGAGAGACTCTTCCAGTAGACGTCAAGGAGAGAAGGAAAGTGAGGGGAGAGGTGGGGGGGGGGGGGGGGTCAGGACAGGACAGGACAGAGGTGGGAAGTCGGAATGCATTGTGGGCCAGGAGGCGGAGGAGGTGGTCCACAGGCACACAAACACACTTTGTTCAGCACCATCCCAGCATGCATAGAAGGAAGAAGGGCCTCCCACGATGGAAAGAGAAAACAGACGAGACAAAAAAAAAGACAGAGAAATAATATAATATAGAGGACCTTTCCTCCCTCTTACTGACACACACACACACACACAGATGATCAGATACAAGATGGAGCCAAGGGGTGAGGCAGCATCACAAAACAAACCTGGAAAATGTTCACGCACATAAGCCTGCCCAGAAACAACGCTCCACACTCAGCGTTTAGAAGAGTTCAAGTGGAGGGGAAGGCGCATACCCCAGCTTTAACCTGCAGAAATAAACCCCCACACACACACTTCCTGAGTCCGAGATTGTGTTGACATTCTGTCGTCAAAACTTTTTTCACATGCTGCTCTCGTGGCCACAATGCCGAACCGCAATGGCGTTTAAAGAAAGCGACAACATATGAAAAAGCAGTGGCCAATCATGAGCCCATCACTGACAAGTGATGATTAAGGCAAGGTAGATTTGGATTTCGAGTCGAAAGAAAACAAAATAAGCTAAAATAAATTTTAAAATACAGTGAACCGGCAGTGATGCCTGTGAAGTATGAACCGAGGAGCAGAGTGGCATTGAGGATTTTCAAGTACAAAGGAAACATGAATAGAAAAATGAAACGCCAAGTCCACTCTCAGCTAAAGTGCTCCCCTTGTCAGTGCACTTTTATCTTCCAATTATGAACGTGACTCAGAAGGAGTGCTGCACTCGATAGCCTTATAATAACCAGAATTACATCATCAAGCTTCAATTTGACACAAGGAAACAGACGACTTTAGGTTCAAGAAAGAGATGACTTGCACCATGAGTGGAGACTAGTGTTTTTGGAGTACTCAAAAAGTACTTAAAAAGAGAGAAAGAGAAACTGAATATTATGAATCACTTGGTTGGAAATGGCAATCCTAGTATTAGCGGCAAGCAGGCTTTCAAGAAGTAAAGTAAAAAGGGAAGAAGCTGAAGGTGAAAATGAGAAATAATAAGAGCACAGGGATGGAAAACCAAGACAAATCCAAGAGAATGCAGGACGGTTACTTACATCTGTTCAACTCAAATGTGAGCAGCAGAGGTAGAGGTACTGGAACATTAACACTAGTTCTAGACCAGTGTGTTGGCTCTCTCAACTCACCCTAGCCTAAAAAGAAACCACAGACGTACTCCTGGATAAGCAGATGTTGGCTTTTGCCTGCCATTGCACAAAACAACACCTCCGCCAAACACTATGCGTTGAAATTAAAACACTCACCCAGTGGACCACAAGCCTGCCTTACTTTCCTCTTGAAAAGGGCACGCTTCTTCCAGGGCAGCCATTTACTGGCATTCATGACACCGCTACAACGCTGCTATTTTTGCTATATAACATGAAAAATAAAGAAGTATCAAGAAAGAAAGCAACTAATCCGGAAGCGGAAGAGAAGAGAGTGGTGAAGGTGACGGTAAGAGAGAGAGAGAGAGCGGGGGGGGGGGGGGGAGGTAAAGAGAAGAGGAAGTGGAGGTTAGAGAACGTTTGTAGAGCACGCTGGGTTTGTTTACTTGGGCTGCTGTGGGCTGGCATGACTCCAGTGACATAACACACACACACTTCTGACAGACACACACATTTGGTCTGAGGCACACACACACACACACACACACATGGAAAATCTCTGCCCCAGGACACTCTAGCAGGGGGGCGAGAAAGGGGACCAGGGAAACACCAATTGGCTCACTCAAGTAACAGGTGGCATGTAGAGTGTGTGTGTGTGTGTGTGTGTGTGTGTGTGTGTGTGTGTGTGTGTGTGTGTGTGTGTGTGTGTGTGTGTGTGTGTAAAAGAGCCTGAAACGACCAACTGATGAAACCTTCAAAATAAAGTGAAATTAAAAAGGGAGTGGGGGGAAGTGATGTCACGGGGAGAGGAAAAATGCAGGAGCGAGAAGAGAAGAGAGAGGGAGCAAGGAACATCAAAGGATCAACAGGAAAAAGAGGGAGAGAAAGGAAAAAGAAAGAGAGGGAAAAGAGGGAAGCAGCCCATGGAGATGGAGAGAGAAAGAGGTTGTGTTGCGCTCTCCCTACGCGTTTTGTTTTCATTCTTCTCCTTGTCGTGGTCGAGGTCGCAGGAAGTCCGGCCCGGCTCCGGTCGGACCCTTAACCCAGATTAACCAGCGATTCCCAGGGAATGAAATGCACTTGCACCCTACTGTACTGTAGCGTGAGGCTGGAGCAGGCAGCGGTCAGCCTGCACACACCACTCTCTCTCTCTCTCTCCTGAACATGCATGTCTTCCACACACACACACACACACACACACACACACACACACACACACACACACACACACACAAGTACTTGCAGGCCAACAAAAATACATGCACCAGCCAGAAATGTAATTATAAAGTAATTAATGGCACATATAAGTATTCCAAAGCCCTATAATGGAAGGATGAGTCGTGAAAAATAGGCCCCAAAAAACATTGCTGCTGCTGCAGGTCCCTTAATATACACCGTCAAAGTTTCCATTTAACCATCGTGCCACATAGTAGCAAAACACATCCGCTTTGGTAGCAGGCAAAAGCTTCTGAAAAACGTGTAACCCAAAATATAGGGGACCTGATTATGGGGCCAATTGGCGGAAAACCATGCAGTGGACCAAAGGAATGCCACGGGAGATTTCAAGGGTTAATCTGCGCTTGGGGAATGGAGCTGTTTTTGTTTTAGCAAAGCCGCTTGTGTCGTGCAAAGAGTCAGAAGGTGGATTGAAGCTCTCCTCAGTGAGGCACGGCTGGGGTAGGTGGAGGCTTACTAACGGCAGAAAAGGGGGGAGAGAGAGAGAGCGAGAGCCCATTTTCAGTCACTTTCACTGCATTAAATAGGTCACAGGCGACGGGTTGTAACAACTTTCCCTGGACACATACATATACTCACTTCAAATGGAATAACACAGGAGGCTTGTAAAGTAGTCTGATCATTTTCTACTGATGCCCTCCAAGTTAAAATGTCATGTGTGTTGGGCTGTGTGCTGACACACACGTGCATACACGCACGCACACCCACAGCTAACTATAAGCCTAGGAATCCAAGTCACACACACAAACACTGACCACAGGGAAATGGTTTCTCCCCTACAATTCCAGCCTGCAGTAGAACTCCCTTTCCACCCCCCACCTCCCAGGACTCCATCAGCTCCGAGCAGAGGAGCCACTCCACCCATGCAAAAGTCAGTGAGGCGCGCGCACGCGCACACACACACACACACACACACACACACACACACACACACACACACACACACACACACACACACACACACACACACACACACACACACACACACTTTTGGGCAGTGACAATCAGTGCACATTCCTGTTTTCAAACGCATACAACTCAGTTTGAAAACCTCAATGACAGTTGTAAATGACCCCATATGGTACAAGTTTTATCAGCAAACCAGCAACACCCCACCCCCCCAAAAAAAGGAACAAAATATGAGCACTCTCTGAACAGGCTGACATTCTACGAGAGTTGCGACATACAAGCAACTCCCGCCTGGCCCTCTCTCCCTGCCTAGATGTAACGTGGCCTGCAGTGGAGCAAAGCTAAGGGTGGCGACAAGGCATCCCACGCACCCTGGGGAGACATTTAGATGGGATGGGCACCGCACCCTTCTGGCGGTGGCAATCGGTCGCCTCCCCGTAAACACCCCAGGGTGATGACACGTTCTCCGGGCATCACAAGGTTCAATGTGGGCCTTTTCACTTCTTGTTTTCTGGGTCATGCCCATGTTTTGGAAAGGGTGTGGATGGGTGGGTCTGTGGCTCTGCCAACGCTCATTGAAAAGGAAATGATGCAAATGGTAAAGTAGCTT
Source organism: Micromesistius poutassou (assembly GCF_964030765.1). Classification (NCBI taxonomy): domain Eukaryota; kingdom Metazoa; phylum Chordata; class Actinopteri; order Gadiformes; family Gadidae; genus Micromesistius; species Micromesistius poutassou. The sequence continues at coordinate 8,616,429 of NC_140289.1, forward strand.
TTTTTTCATTTTTCACAGAAAAATCTATACACAGAACTTATAAATCCAGGAACAAATAATCAGTATATCAAATAAGGGCCATATACCAAGTTTGTTTAGAAAATTATTTTGTCAATGGGACAGGGGGCTGATTATACATATTTGACAATAAGTTATAGCGCCTCTTGTGGTCAAAGGGGTATCAAACCTTATTTTTGGTGCAAACCTGCTTATGTGCAGTTTCTATGTTACCAACTTTGGGTTGTTGTCCCAGTTGTTCACCTTTGGAGTGATTGATGTCAGAGTTTTTTTACCCATTCCCTTTTCATAATAAATAATAATATTCCAAAAAAGTATGTTAAAAAAAATATACAATATTTTAAGCATAAAAGTAATTGTGCACTGCACTAATATATACCAAATTGTTTGCCATTGGTTTGGTCTGGAAGTATAGGAGGAGATAGCTACGGAAAATAAGGTGGAATAAAAATAACAATAGCCGTTGACACCCAACCCAACCAATGATAAAATAATTAAACAAACTAAATGGTAAACAATGGAGCATTAAGACAAGCACTGACGGAGACAGAGAGACGGCGAGACAGAGAGACAACACAGCCAGGGCAGGTCAGGTAACCAGAGATGCAGACAGACTGTGTGCTTTACATTTTTTCCCATGCCGCCTGTTCTCAAATGACACACACACACACACACACAAGGGGTCAGGTTTATTGTGTGTGTGTGTGGGAAAAAGAGCTAGTGTGTTTAATAATGGTTAAACAACAACCCTGACTGCTCCCCCAGCACTGCCAACTACCTTTGACTCTATTGGGGGTGGGGAGGGGGTCCAAGGGCTGGACAGGTGAATAAACTACCCTAACCACCTGGGAGTAAAACATTGTTGGGAAACACCCCCCAAAACCGGGATTTACCACAATGAATATAATTATCACTTCAAAGACAAGAACTGGTTATCCCAAATAAATTACATGACAATCAAGCTTCTGATCACTTGGAAAAACATGGATATAATGTATGCAATGTATTGTAGTAGCACAGTACAGCAAGTGTAAACCCTCAAAGGTGACTTCCATCAACGTGGGCAAATAATGTGCTGAACATGCTCACCAAATGTACACCTAAGTTGGCTGTAAAGTGAAACTTATACTGTACTAGCACGTTTGTAATAGGCATGGGCAAAATGATTATTTTCCAGGAATCAGTTCTTTCAGTTCCCTTCACTATCACAAAGCCTTCGTTTGATTAGTTTGTTCAGTTCGTTAAGTCAGATGGTCTGTTACATCATTTGTCAGGGAATCTCAGGTGTCTGGCCCCAACACTTTGCTTATAGATATGGGGTACGCCCGCAAATGGAGCCTTTTTTACACCCCTACCATAAGGGTACTGTCAGCAGTGGAAACGCCAGCCGTAATTGAGCTGCGCCAAACCACACCTTTTTGTTTTCTGTTAAAAAAAAAAAGAATCAGTTCTCTTGTTTTGGGAATCCGTTCATGTCGATCACCTACGGGAACGTTTCGTTCTGACCGAATCGTTCGTGAATCGCCCATACCTAGTTTGTATGCGTGCGATCAGGAGCTGATGAAGCCACACACCGACCCCTCTCCACCCCGCCCCCCACGACAGCTTTCAGCTGTAAAAACATCCTTCCACCTGCTCCCACCTCCCTGTCACCACCACACCATCGCCCCCCCTCCCCCTCCCCAGTCCCAGCAACCGCCACCAAAGATAAACACTTTCTCACAAGCCTTCTTTGCAGCACTGACCAATCACCAAGAGCCTGTTCCACACACACACACACACACACACACACACACACACACACACACACACACACACACACACACACACACACACACACACACACACACACACACACACCTATGAGGATAAGCTCGCTACCATGACGAATAAGTCGTCTTTCTGGAGATTTCCTTGTGGGTTCCAGTCTGGTGTCACGTCCACCGCAGCTTCCAGAGTTAATGATTGTTGAGGTTAACTGATTCATGACCAGAGTTCTCTCACACACACACCAAATAAGTGAAAAAGTAAAAGCACAATAATTAAAATAATAAGTAATTTCAACCACATTCACACATCCAGTATGGCTGGAGCGCACGCACGCACACTCTCTTTGAGCCGGTGAACTACTTGATCAGCAGAATAACTTGTCTTAGCCCTTCATTTAGCCATTCCAGCCTTGTCTGCTGTTTTTCCTAGGTAATTTTTTTGTTCTAGTTACTGCACCGAACTAAGCGATGTGGTAAATTTTCCCTCCTTGTGCAATAAAAGTAAACACTGCTTTTTTTTTTTTTTTTTTTAAAGGGGTTGCTAGGCAACGAGAATCCTTGTAAGAAAAAGCAATGTGGTTTGCTGACAAGTGTTGTAAATTACGAACAAAAACGGTTAAATTCACTGCCCCCAGAATCTCTCCGGGCGACCCGTGGCTGGGTTGATGTAAAAAGCTGAGGTTTTTGGAAAACCAAAGGCTTTGAGGAGTGCATGTAGCCAAGAGAAGAGGCTGGGTTGGGGTTGAGGTGGGGGCAGCATGGTCGGCCATATGGGCAGCCTAGTCCTGCCTAACCCAACCAATGCATTGGTGACCTACGACACACACACCAGCTGATTAGCCGCACGCACCATGCTCCTAGTTGGCCTTGGTGGTTTGAGCCTCAAGGCAGACAAGCGCTTGGGAATGAAATCGCTCAGCTGCTTCTGAGGCGTCCATAATACATTAGGCAACCAAATTTAATGTTCTGCTTCTTAAAAAAAACCACAAGGAACAGGGATTTTTTTTCTTTCTCTGATGGGATCGGCAGCCAGACTCCAGACTCCCCTCTTTTTTTACTCCTGGGAAAGTTGTCATGCTCAGGGCCCACTAAAGAGCTTGGGTCTCTCTCTCTCTCTCTCTCTCTCTCTCTCTCTCTCTCTCTCTCTCTCTCTCTCTCTCTCTCTCTCTCTCTCTCTCTCTCTCTCTCTCTCTCTCTCTCTCTCTCTCCCTCTCTCTCTCCCTCTCTCTCCCTCTCTCTCCCTCTCTCTCCCTCTCTCTCTCTCTCTCCCTCTCTCCCTCTCAGCAACGAGGAGAATGCAGCTTTGATACAACTCATTTCGTCAGAATCGATCTAGCCTCAAAGCTCACAAATATCGGCATCCATCCAAACCTAATTTGTGGTCGGCAACAACGCAAAGATGAATATTAACAGAACGTCTCTAAACACAACATCAGCCACAGACAGAAGACCAATCATGGACACAAGGGGAGTAATCCAACCCGCACCTGATCTCCACTTGATGATGTCACTGAACTCCTCGTTAGTGCCACCTTCTGTGATGACACCAGGTGATGCCATGGTAGCGAAATAATCCACCAATGTGATACGATCCACAGGTTTTTGTTACAATCCACTGGTCTCCAGATATCTAAAAGAAACAATAGCAAACGAGTTAGTTATGATTGTATTCCCTCCGTGCGTATACGCGATATGGAATTATGTTCTATCACTGTATGTATGTAGGTAGGTAGGTAGGCCCCGCACTGAGCAATACAAATCTGGCAGAGGAGGTGACGTTATGGATATTGCTGGCCTAAGGACCAAGTGTTATTTGTGGGGCAAACATACATACATATATACATACATACAATATTGTGTTATGGTTGTAAGGTGAATATATAGTCATATGCTCATCTGAAGAATCTTGCTTGCCATGGTCTTCTTGATAATAATCAACTTGTAGTGTAATCGACCGATACCGCATCAGTGTAAGCGATGATGACAACATTTAAAGTAGGTTTGATATGTCTAACGTTAGGCCTTCTCGCGTCTCAGTTCCCCACCAGAAAGTTTACTGAAACCCAGCCGGTTAAAGCAGGCTGTTTTGTTTAGTAGCATTTCGTTTAAACGACATAGGCCTACTTCTCTTTTTAACATTTTCGGGATTATTAGTAACATGTTTAATACAGATCAATGACAATTTGCAGCCAGTTGATCCTGTCATTCGGAATTGGATTCATTTATCGTCCAAGTGTACAATTACCCACGTATCGCTTAGTGACTTTCTGTTCATTATTTCTTAAGGGAGGACCTTTCCTAGATTTAAAACTTAGTTTATCTACAGTTTAATTGTATAGAAACACAGCAACCTATACACTATGAGCCTTCATTTGTAACTTATAGATAATCTATCCAGGGAACTCAGTAGGTCTGATCGATCCTTGCCTGGAGTCTCACTCACCTTCACTTCCTCCACGGAACGGGACGAGTTGGGTCAAAATAAACTCCAAAAAAAAAGTTGTAGTGATGTAGCCCTTATAACAACAGTGCCTCCTAAAAAACAACAGTGGCTTAATCCAAGGACGTTAAGGCATTCTTTGGCGTGTGTGTGGAGCTATTATCTATGCCCAGAAAGCGCCATGCACCATTCGCAATAACAATTTAACAAAAGCTGCAGTATGGGCTTTTGAAACGAAGTCCTATGCCCCGAGAGCACACGGGAGGCTTTAGTTTGCAGACCCAACAGCCAGTTGTTTCCGTTCAAGGGCGAACGCGGCAACGCAAAGGAGGAGTTGCTTCCAAAAGTTAGTCCGTGTTGCCCTGTTTTACTCGCTTTCCTTCGCTTTCCTTCCTTCTGTGACTGCAAACTTCTGACGTGCGGATGGAAACATGGCGCGGCGGGCGTCACGTGACCGCGGACCCGAGTGCCGGAGTTAGGATTCCCGATACTGGAAAACAGTAGGAATAGGGGACTTCTACCGAGGAATCGCTTTTTCTGGCTGCAGAGTAATCACTTATTCTTTTAAATAGCTACTTAGCTTTGGATTTTCATTAAAATGTATATAACGCGTCTATTATAATTCATATAATATCAAATTTACAATTTATAATATTGAATTTACTCATGAGGCTATAGTTTACATATTTAACTAGGCCTACCTGTATTTTGATAACAGTATATAGGAATATGGGTTGAAAACCATTAACATACGTACTTACCTTTTGTATTTCACAATTATTCTTCATTATGTTTTGTTCTGACCCTGTTTAATATCCTACTGTAAAGTTATTGTTTATTTTTTCCAAAAGCATTGATTCTAACAGAGTTACGACTCCAATAAAAGTGTCTGCTAAATGACAACATGTAAAATGAAACAAAACATAAATAGTAAACACAAAACCAATTAAAAAAAACACACAGGCATTTTTAATTGACAAATAGGTATCTATATGTTACAAGTGCACAATGCAGAAAACTACTAATAAGTAGAGTGGCGGTGGTGTTAGGTCAATTGGTGGTATTACAATGTGGTTATGTTATGTAGTATGCTGCCTATTAAAATTGATTTAATCCAGGGATGCATTGAAAACCCCAATGGTGATAGGCAGGTAGGTGTTGCTTAACATGCTCCTCTGCCTGATCAGAAGGTCATGCAGTTGTTAGAATACACTGTCTCCACTCCAGGCTGAAGCCCATGTCTGACCCGAAGCAGACCACAGCTGCTGTTTGTGTCTGGAGGCTTGCGTGACCGCTGCTGCCCAAAGAAGAGGCCACTCAGCACCACCTGCTGGTAGAACACGCTCAGCAATACATGCATGCTTGTTGAGGCCACATTGGGTTAGTTAGCTGGTTTTTCATTGGTTTTGCTTATATAAATGCATGTACTAATCAATGTGGCCTTCATACAATTTCTATATGAAAACTACAAATATTAGATTACGATTTGAAAAAGTATCTCTACGGATCAGAATGACTGATAGAGTAGCGTGACAAAGCTGGACAAAATAAATACAGTGTAGTTATTAATATGGGCTTTGTGCATCGTTGGGGATCATTATTGCTTTAACGTCAGGTGATATCAGCCCAGCTATGCATCAGATGATTTTTCACAGGTCATCATCAGTGGGGCTGTAACAGCAGCACAATGACTTCAGCAGCTCTTCACCTTTCTACCTCTGAAGATCATGAAAAACCTGAATGGACGACTGCCACACCTCTGACTAAACAAGCATAGGGTTAGCATAATGACACTGACTGTGGCCCGATCTGTGTGGACGTCTGCTGCCAGTGTCAAAGCTTCTGAATGATTCAAGATAAACTCTGGTGTTGTCATGTCAGAGGAAGAACTTCAAAGTCACAAACACACACACACACACACACACACACACACACACACACACAGTTCAATCACCCTAACCCTGTGGCTGTTTGGATGAATGTTGTGTTATTTCACAAGAAAACCTAACCTAATAATAAAAGTTGAAAATTTGAAATGTGAGCCAGAGTGGATCTACTCCAATGTCTGTGCTCTTTCACTCCCAGTATTAATGAGTGTTAATCCCACAGCTATTGCGCAAAGACAATCTTTAGCTAAGAGCAATTCAGGGCACTCAGTCAGTAAGTAGCATGTAGCACATACAACGCCCTTCAGAGGAGGCAGTTAAAGGAAAACACTCATTCCACATCATTTGCCTTAACTCCCACGGTCTAAGGTTGGCAGAGCCTGTTCACCTTAGGCTAGCCTCATTACTTATTTAGGTGGATTACTACTCTGGATGAGTTGGCAGACTCCCAAGCATCTAACATCATCAATCGTTGCAGACACCAGTTCAGCCGACATGGTGTAACTTACCCCCACCGTTATCACAGACAATGCCCCCCCCCCACCCATCTCTTGGCTTGACTTTTGTACCTACTCGAATGAATGGGACTTCAAACACCTAAGGTTGTCGCCATAACATTTCATACAATTGGAATATATTTTATAGAAAGAGTAACAACATTCTTTCGTGCAAATATCTTCCTCTTCTTTGGGAAGTCTGGGAAGAGATGCCAGAGAGTTCTGTTGTCCCTCCACCGCCCCTGCGTCTCTTATGCATCTCTCCACTCCACAAAAGCTCTTTGTCATCTAATATATGCATCTGACCCATTCTAGTCGGCTACCAAAGCAATGGCAAGGCTGAGTCGGCCTTCAAATCTGATGGAGAGAGGACCAATGGAGAGCGGTACGTTGATGGACGAGGGACTTGACAGCCCCCCCGCTCAGGGACTCATGTCCTGATGCCCACACACACACCTGCCCTCCAAAGACCTCCTTTCAGCCTTTCATAGTGTAGGTTGTGATCAACAACAATCAAATTAAATGGGTTGAAAACAAACCCCATTATGTTGCAAATGCCCACGACATGCCAGTGATCTTCCGGGACAGACTCAGTCCTTATACACAGTGGGTGGGCACTTGGCATTTACACAGACCAACAGAGTGGCAGGTCGTACGACGCACTGGTGAGTGATAAAACATACAGAGGAAACAGGATCACATCGGTCCAGTGGGAGAAACCCTCAGCCTGCCAACAATGCAGAATCCAGGACTTGGGAGACTGGGATGGAGAGAGAATGAGGAAAGACTGTGATTTGAAGTATAAATCAAATATAAATTCAGAATTATGATGCAATTTATATTTTCTTACTTAATGTGTTGTTATTGAATGGGCAGTGTAATATAAGGCCTGGAATGGAAGTGTGGAAGTTCAGTATTCTGATAAAACTCCTTTTGATTGGTTACGATGTTACAAGAGTTAGCCTGTAGGTGGCACTAACTATCTATGAATGTAGACCTAACTTCAGCTCAGTTGTTGTCCAGTGCTGACGGACCAGACTGCTGTTCCGTGGACGCCTGTGTGCTTTACTACGTTCCCAACAAAGTTCCCTGACAGGCCATTCAATAACACGCAAGTTTAAAGGTCCCATGGCATGAAAATGTCACTTTATGAGGTTTTCTAACATTAAGTTGAGTTCCCCTAGCCTCCCTATGGTCCCCCAGTAGCTAAAAATTGCGTTAGGTGTAACGCATTAGCTATCTTGCTCCATCTTTGAAATAAGGATCGCCGAAACGCTTCGATTTGGCTTCCGGCCCCATATGATGTCATATGGGGCCATGTTACCTCCCCTTTCTCTGCTTGGCCCGCCCAGAGAATTTGGCCCGCCAATGAGACAATGAGCTAGGGCCGTGCGAGCGCCACATATGTGTGTGTGAATACAACAAAGGGGGCGGCCAGCGTTCAGCGGGGCTCCGACACAGTCGCAGACAACCCCGGGCAACAATCGTGGGCAACAATCCCTTTCTCCTCCATTTTGCGGTTCAGTCTGTACTTAATAGTGATGTGGAAGTGGAAGAACCAGAGGCGTCTGAGAACCCGACAGTCGTTTGAGATTCATAATATCATCCGGAGGCGCAAACAGCTTTTGACCATGATAATATATATTATATTTAGGGTTGGGTACCGAGAACCGAGAACCGAGTGGTACCGGGGGCAACATGGTCGGTTCTACCCGGACCGAATGACTACATTTCTTTCGGTGCCTTGTTTCGGTGCCGCAATCCTCTCGCCCTCTTGTGTTCGGAAAAAATGCAGAGCACTTTCCTCTCCTGCTGCCCAGCTGCAGCCATCATGTCCAAAGTAAAACGCTCTAAAATATGGCTTTACTTTACTAAAACAAAAAATGAGCAGCACATGCAAGTGCAATACAACTATTTGGTATACGGGGGAAATACCTCCAATTTGATGAAACAATGAAAAGTTGGCATTTTCAAGGTGGAGATATAAGCACTCAGTGTTTCACACACATGCCAATGTGTGGCACTGCGCCACAGATTGAACAACGAGCGCCACAAATTGATTCCGCTTTTCTTATTTATTTTTACTTGAATGCGATTTTTAAATGTAACTCCGCCAGCCCGTAATCGCCCCCCCCCCCCCCCCAACTTTTGTATAGAAGTCTTTTCGCATTTTAATCTTTATTGTACAGACTAATCTTAAAGACAGATTGAAGATAATGGTCCATAGATGATATGGGCTAAAGGATTTTTGTCAAAGTCCAAAAACCTGGGATCCTTAGGGAATTTAATGTTTTTAACTAAATTCAAGATGGCGGCAAATCTGTTCGCCGGAAGTCATAGGTTCTTGAGGCACATTTGTTCACCATGAGGATATGCATGTGTGAACAAAGTTTCATGACTGTAGGTCAAAGCAGTTACGAGATATGCTTGTTCAAAGTTTGCATTTTTGGACAGTTGGTATAGCGCCACCTTTGGGCCAATCAGTGTAATATTTGCTGTCTGTTAATGTTGAGTCAGCCTCTACAGCTGCAGTAAGTTTCATAAAAGGCGTGCGAGCGGTTTAGGCTGTGTAAGTCAAACGTGGCGGAATAATAATAAAAACACTAACGATTACAATAGGTTGCCTCGCACTTTTTGGCACCTAATAAAAAAAAACCCAGATCTATTCTTCTATCATTCTTCTGTCATTGCGTTTAAGCCCATGAAATAGTATGATATTGTTGATGATTGTTGATTCTTGGTCAAAAACACATGTAGGTTTGGGGTCCTCTGTGTGTCATTTAAGCAACAGATCTACTTCACATTACTTGACACATGCAGATTTGAGTGTGAGTGTGATTAATACATTGAACAGTTTTTCTCTTCTGGTATTGTAGCACATCCATAAATGTTTAATGATAGCAGTTGTGAAGCATTCTGCTTCTACTGATTACTAATCCTCATTATTAAAAACTGCTAATATTTGTAACATCACAATTCATAATTAGTCTGGAAAGTGATCAACCTTTTAGGTACATATTTACATATTTTGATGATTGAGACATGGACTTTGAAGGTAAATAAGGTGCCAGGGTTATGAAAAAGCATGAAAATAGAGCTTGTTTATCAAACACCTTTAGGGGGCAGACCCCAGGGGACCTCCGTACAGAGATCCGGGCTGAGAATATTATTATTGAAAATATGTATCACTGTTCTGTACGTCTGCCGCCACATTTTCCAATGTCCCTGATCTTATTGAATTGACTTAACCTTATCTGCTGCAGGTGGAGCCCAGGAAAGGATCCATGCTCTCTGGGGCCGATATTTAGTGTCATATAAATACACTTTGTTAACACAGGACAGGCCAGGGTGCTGGTGTTTCATGAATTCCGGTTGTCTGATCATTATATTTGAATGAAGAGAAGATGGATGCAGATGATTATGATATATGAGAGAGAGAGAGAGAGAGAGAGAGAGAGAGAGAGAGAGAGAGAGAGAGAGAGAGAGAGAGAGAGAGACTAAGAAGATGGAGAAAGAGCTTTCCTTCAAGGTAGACATTTTAAACATTATAAGTTATCACACAATAATGTTGTTGCAACAGTGGACAGAGACCGTGGACCTCTGCAGGAAACCGGGACAGCTGGATCCACACCACCTGATGCTGCTGACGTAGAGACAACCCCCACATCATCACCTGCCCCGATCCCCACCTCCACTCAGACTCCTTCCATCCTGTCTATTATTTCTGATTGATTCATATATTGTTTTATACTTTGGCACTGAAACTGCAGAGTTTCTACATTCTACATTGCAGGAACATTGCACATTATTGATTAACAGGACAACAGAGGGACCTCGAAACATTAAACGTTCACCATAGCTCTTCATCCCGGTGTGACATAAACTTCACATTCCCTATTGTGTCTGGGACCGATGAGACTTCTAAATGCAAAGAATTTGTTGTATTTGTCAAATAGAACGGCTCAAGTCAAACATGGTCCTGGTCAGGGGCTTGTAGGCCCGATGTCTATGTATTGTTCGGTTCATTCGGTTCAAGAAACGGTTGGCGCCATAATTAAGGTAGGCCTACCCATTAAAACTTGTCAGGCTCGAAGGACATTTGATGGCAACAAATCTGGTTCCACCCATTTTTAACCTTTGTCACGTAGGCTACCAACCAATTATTTAAGATTGAAGAGATTCACTATATCGTAAATTGTAGGTGGTCCTTTTCTTTCCCTTCCACTGCCAGCGTTCGCGACAGCCGTAGTTAAAGAGGTTAGGCGCAGCGCCACTATTTCAATGTTTGGGGGGAACTCTATTAAATATTGTGCCAAACCCCAGAGTTAGCCTGAGCCTTGCGGGTGTGGTCCGGGACCACACCCACACAGCCCAGGTTAAAGCATTTTGCAACTCTTGTGCCCCATACACCGCACGACCCAGAGAGTTGCCTTTATTTCAACACACAAATGACAAGGAAACAAACACACAAACTACCACCATGACTGCCTCACCGATGATGTCGCTCCAGCCGTCTCCACCAGTCACCGAGGAGCAATCCCCCATGCATTGGCCATTGAATAACACACAATGTCCAACTATAGTCCGAACCCTCCCAAGATCCTTTGCCGGAACAGAGCAACTATAACCACGGTCGCCACAATATATACACATTTTGTATAGGCACTTGTGTCATCTTGTCCCTGCTTTACCAAAAACGTACCGTACCGAACCGAAAGCTGTGATCCCAAAACCGTGATTTGAACCGAACCGTGAATTTTGTGAACCTTTCACCTCCTAGTTGTAATGTATGCATACACCAGTCTCCTCTCTAGTAGAGTGAGCCCCAAACACAATATGGAATGATATGTCCTGAGGTCCCTGCGTTCTCGCCATCAGATGAAGGCCTTCACATAGATGAGGAGAAAGATGAAGAAAGACAGAGACACACAGTCTGTTTTCCACTGCCACTGCCCACTTTACCAACGGTACATTAAGTATGCTGACTTATAGTGTTTAAAATATGTACCATGTGGAGAGCTCTTTCTATCTTCAGCGTTTTGCCTTTTTACGACAAATTATAGAGCCTGGCTGCCGCATGGGGGGGCTATATGATCCCCCTTTGATGAGGAAGCCATGCTGCTTGCATCGAATTTCTAGAGACTTGCTCCTCAGTTGTATGTAAGAGACATTTAAAAAATGGTTACCTTTATGAAGGAAGAAAAGAATGGTCGCCACCTGGACCCGTTTTAACCTTGACCATTGGGCAGAGGCCAATAGGATACAATTACCACACATACCATCGATCATACCACCATGTATCTGATCTCTGAGAGTTTTACGAGCATAGGTGCCTATGCTGGTTGTGTGTCCACCAGAAGGAGGCACTATGGCACATAGTTTGCTTGTCTAGGCAGCGTAACCATTATATGGCCTGACTCCTGTAAGCTCCCCGTTCGGTTGTGTGAGCTTCCTCTTCGGTAAAAAAAAAAAATTGACAAGTGAGAGCTAATAAAATCAAAAGAAAAATGGATGTAGGCCTACACACAATACAAAAAAATACAAAATTATTTTTGACACGCTGCTATTGTTATAGACCAGGGGTGTCAAACGTACGGCCCGCGGGCCTAATCCGGCCCACAGTGTAATTTAATCCGGCCCGCCAGATAATATCTAATGTCTATCAGAACTGGCCCGCCGGCATATCGCATTTCAGCGTTAACGCGTTGACACGTGTCTTGGCGCAGTAACCCTGGTGCGTATTAGATACTGCATTAGATAGCGTAACCTGTCAATCAGGGTTGGGGGGTGTTGGCTATATGGTGCGCCTAGGAGGAGGTAAGGTAGCAGCAGGTAAAACGCCTGCTATCATCCAGTAGGGGCTTTCCATCTGGGAGTAGACACCGTACTGATCAATACATGTGTGACAGGCAGACAGTCAGTGCGTTTACATGACACTCAAGAAAGTCGACTTAGTGGCTTACAGGGCCGGTTCTACACTGAATTGCGCCCCAGGCAAGACCCCCTCCAAGCACCCCCCTCTTGGTACGGAATTGCGGACGTGTTTCATTTCGCTACTTCTTCTAATTCTATGATTTGTGGGAATTAAGACAGCCCCTCCGCCTAGGGCGCCAACACATTTTGGCGCCCTAGGCGATCGCTTAGGTCGCCATATACGCCGTATACGGAATGCCATATACGGACGGGCGGCGGAGGGGCTGCTCCAGCGGGAGAAAGATGTTTTCAGTAGACAGCTGTCAACTCACTTCGGATAGGCGATAAGATGTTTTCAGCAGACAGCTGTCAACTCACTTCGGATAGGCGATTTATTTAAAAAGCTGGCGCAGAAGATGGAGGAAGCCGGTGCCAATGTAGTTACCCCCTATAAGGAGTGTATCATCATCAACATGCATTCAGTACACACTACACTTCGATTTCACCCAAGGCTGAATTTAAAGTACATGTACTTTAAATCATCAACGAGGTTGTAAAGTAGCCTAGTAACTAAGATCTTTATTCATTCATTGCGCTGCGGCCGAACTGACAGGGGTTGTAATGGGCATGAGGTTGGACCCAAGAACAGCACAGACTGAGACCAGTGTTGGAACAGTTCAACAGCTTATTGTCCAAACAGGGTTGTAAAATCCACAGCAGGTACACAAGAATAGTAATCCAAGCAACCTGGAGAGAATCAGAATCAGAATCAGAATAGAATCAGAATAGTTTTATTGACCAATTATGCAGAACATAGTAGGAATTTGTCTTGACGTTCGAGTGCGTCGTGGCAGCCATGGACGGCGCCAACTTGAGGGAAAAAAGAAAAAACAGCATAACAACATGAGGAGAGGGGAGGGGGAAAAAAAGGCAACCCCCAGACTATGCTCCTGAGAGAGTCAAGGGGCGAGCAGGCAGTGGGGTCAGGGACAGGCAGGGTCGAAACCAAGGAAGTAATCTGGGAAATAATACTAGAGAGCTTTGCATGCTGCTAAAGACAATCTGGTAGAAACTGAGTGGAAAGAGTGGGTTTAAATCAGGTGAGGGAACACAGGTGAAGGTGGTTGCACTGATGAGGTGGGCGTGGCAGGCAGGTGATCAGGAAAAGTACTGGCAGAGCTGAAAGTAGGACGGAAAGCCAGGATCATGACAGGGGTATTCTCCGATATTATGAATCTTACAGACTGAGTCGGGTTCTCCGACTCTCTGGTAGCCTACTTCCACAACAAGTAAAGACTCCTAATCGGGTTTATCTCGCCCATGAGGGAAGGAATTGTGGGAAATTAACTTTGGCTTTGACTCTCTGAAGTCCAGATTGAAACGAACATGGAGGAGAAAGCGATGTTTCAGCAGACAGCTGTCAGTTCACTTCGGGTCCATATCATTTCTCCGACGCTCCATTGTTTCAACCTCTCGGTCGGATGAGGACTCCTCCACCGGCAGAGCAGCCGGAGGAATCCACATACGATGGAGACAAAATGATATGGACCCGAAGTGAACTGACAGCTGTCTACTGAAAACATCTTTCTCGAATGCCGCCTGAGTTTGTTGTTGCTGGTAACGTAAAGAGGTAAACCGGTGGCTCTATTACCACTAGTTGATGACACGTTTAGGCCAATGGATCGATTTACTCACCGCCATGTATACGCAGACAATTGCAGTTGTCCAATTGAGGAGCATAGTCGAGATATGGCTTTAATCAAATTAAGCTATGCATGTAAACGTACTGAGTGTAATCTATGTATATTGGACTTTGTGACCCAAACAAGCTCAAGATGTAAATGTCCAGGCCTCAGCTGAATGTTTGGGCCACCTGGTGGAAAATACTTGTTATCCGTGTTATGTGCCATCTATGTAAGAGACACCATTTCTAGACACAATACACTTTCAATACAAAAACTAAAACACCCTGAATGAAGGGGAAATCAGAAATCACAAATACTGTAGTTGTAGTGAAATTTAAAAATTATTGAGATTGATCTCTTTACTGAGATTACATATTGACCTCACCAGACCACTATAGCAGGCCGGTCCAGATAAGCAATAGGAGCAGGTGCTCAAAGTGGAACAGGATAATATGGATCAGGTGGAAGGCTCTAGCCATGCAATACTGTGTTGTTTCCCAAGAACCATGACGTCCGAAACGCCGTCATCAGTTTTTCCTTGAGGTGGTTCTTTACGCGTTACATCCACTCACCTCTTCCCCGCCAGCCACCTTCCTGAAAAATGATCAGCAGAATGAAATCAATTTCACAGTGTGTGTATGTGTGTGTGTGTGTGTGTGTGTGTGTGTGTGTGTGTTAGTTTGGGCCCTCTTGCCCCCTCGCTTTTCCCACTCAGTGCTCCCTGATAAGATGTTTGCTCTTTAAGATTTTGACCAGCACGTCAGACTATTTCACCCCTGATCCCCTGACCCCGACGGAATCTGACTTCACTCTTGATGCAGAAGTCCGTAAGGAGCACTACCTAAACAAGAGCTGGTGTGTTGTCAAAGCCACTGGTCAGATAACCTAATGAGATGTACTTTTAGAAAAAGATGTAGCCTGCCTTCTAATATTTCAACGTGTGTGTGTGTGTGTGTGTGTGTGTGTGTGTGTGTGTGTGTGTGTGTGTGTGCCTGGGAAGTACCAATGGGTGCATACAATGTGAAACCGTGTCGGATGAAATTCATACGCACACAGAAAACGCACTTAGGTCCACACACACACACACACACACACACACAAACAAACGCCTACCAATGTGCACACATATTCAGAAGCATCCCCCTCCCCCTGAGAGTCAGCGATGAAACAGGAGGTTCCCTCACCTCGATCACACCCCGAGGCCTTGAGACTCCCAGCATCTATATAAAGAGCTTGCACACCACACAGAACGCTAACAGTAGACCTAACAACTCACCACAAAGCACAGCGAGAGAGAGACAACGAGACACAGAGAGAGAGAGGAGGTATACAAATAATTATTGCCAAGCTTCAAGAGAAGACCAAAGAAGAAGAAAACACTGAAAGATAAACAGGTATGACTAGAACTATTTTTAAATCTCTTTTTGTCTATTTGTCGGTGGATTTAATAATTTACAGATTTAAATCCATAAAAAAATATGACATGCCAACCTTTTACTTGTTGTATGTTTGTCATGCCAGTGTATGGATGCTTCTCTATTTTCAATATCAGATTAATATTTTTTTCTTCTCATCATTCAACCCTTCATATCAGTATGTGAGTCCAGCAGACATCTGTCTCAGGTGAAGGTTTAAAAGTTATTCTTTAACTGATATGGTTTCATCCAAATAATTTAAAATTCCCCAAACTCTCTCTGTATTATGAGGACACCGGCTTATCATGGCATATCTTCTGCATAGAGCTCAGTTCAATGAGTCACCTTATGTATAATACGGCTTCTGACAGAGCAAGAGGAAAGACGGCCCGACGGAGGATTCATTCATGTAATTACAATGGAATTTAACACCTCCACTAAAACGTGTCTCTACGAGGTCGGAAAGTGATCAATAAACTAGGTTACTTGAGAGTCATATATATATATATATATATATAATTTTTTTTAAATAAATAATATATATATAGGCTACATATATAATTTATTTTAATATCTATCTAATATTTAAATGACAAAAAATAATCAGTTTGTAAAATGTACAAGGGGGGGTTAAAGATTTAAGAAACCAACTTCACTACCTAGCAGTAACACGGATGTAAACGAGGAGCCATGGGGGACTTCCCTTTCCCTTGATTGGCGGAGATGCGTCACTCAACGGGGGAGAAGTCAATGATTGTTACGGTCCATTCAGACTCGGAGGCTTCCTTTGTGCAAGTCCTTCCGCCGACAGCGGCGCGTGGGATGTGTAAATGTATTTTCATAATGAACCCCAAAGCACAAGGCCGCCGCGTGCACACTGCACAGGCAAGTATATAAACGCAGCTATCTTATATGATGACATGACGTGGCCGCACCTCCATTCATAACTGAGTGGCGTAGTGTTGTTGAACTTGTCATGTCTTGCAATGACAAAAAAAAAACGTCAATTTAAACGATGAGTGTTTATTACATGCCCACACAGTAGCTTGAATCCAGCTACAGGCGCCTGACGTGTCGTGATTCCCACATAGCTAATATAACTCGATGGAAATATTGACCCTTTGCTTTATCTCACCTATTGCAGCTTGTCCTTTTAAAACGGCTTCCTGAGTATATATGTAATGCAGCACGATTGATTCCTCTATAAAAGTTATCCATCAGCTTCGACCACTCACAGCAGAGCAATTGTACCTCATATTTGTTAAAAATACAGGTACATTTCAGTTCAACAAGTACTGCAACATAAGGTAATTGAACGAGCAGATGAAACATATTGAATTCGCATGAGGTACCTAAACAAGCGACTTCCTCTTTCTTTAGATTTGAGGTCAGGAAATGAGGCAGACAATGATGGGACATGTTAACTACATGTTTGGTATCGTCAGAAAGATTATCAGTCAGCTATGACAGAATTTTCCCCAGTGTGTTCCCACAGTTTTTTCGCCATAAGAGTACATATGGTACAATAATATACTCGCTGAAATGAAAGAAGAATTGAGAAACAGAAGTGGTGTGACAACACGGTGTGTAATGGACTCCTGTTGGTCTCTGTGCCCGTTTCCCAGCCCCAGACCCGGGCAGACCATGCAGGCGTCCTGGCTGATGGTGGTGTTTACGGCGTGCACGTGCTTCCCAGCGGCCGGGGCCCTCTGTTGGCAGAGCTCCGTCTGCAGTGACCTCCGTACCAAGGACCAGCTCCTGGTAGGTTCTACTGGTCCTGGTCCCTCCTCCTGATCCGTGGTCCTCTGTACCCAGGTTTACATTTCTTCACCACCACCACCACATAAAACCCCAAAAATCGAGGACTTGATGTCCATATATTTTTTTTATTTTAGTGTAAGTGTAGTGTTTAAGTGTGTTCCCCCCCCCCCCCCGCGTAGGACTGCATCAGCCTGTGTGCGTCCGGGAAGCCCTCCGTCTTCACCTCCCCCCCCGAGAAGGAGAACGCCCTGCTGCTGGACCGGCTGCTGTCCTCCCTGGGTGGCCCCCGGGACCACCCGCCGCTGGGGCCCAGCGCCAGGGGCCGCAGCGAGGGCCGCCGTTCCTACGCCATGGAGCACTTCCGCTGGGGGAAGCCGGCCAGGAGGAAACGCCGGCCCGTCAAGGTGCAGTCGTGGGAGGAGGGGGGAGACGTCTCGGCCGAGGCCGGCTACGCCCGACGGGAGCGGCAGCCGCCAGCGGGGGGTGTGGTGGTGGTGGTGGGGGGCGGGGGGGGCAAGGAGGAGGGAGGGGAGGAGGTGGTGCGGGACCTGGAGGGGCAGCCGATGCAGGGGGTGACGTTCGGCCCCGAGTCTCTCTCGCAGGAAGTGAAGGACCCCGGGACGTACCGGATGAGCCACTTCCGCTGGGGGAGCCCGCCCAAGCGCGGCGACGGACAGCTGACTCCGTTGGAGGTGAAGAAGCCCCTGTCCCGGTTCTTCGGGAGCACCTTCAAACTCGTGCATTAGATATGGAGCGTGGGGGGCGTGTGTGTGTGTGTGTGCTTGTGTGTCGGGGGGGGGGGGGGGGGGGGGTGATGGGAGGGAAGGAAATGGTCGTAACCCCTGCACGTCTTGGAATCTCATCTTATACTGGTTTTAAAATGTCATGGATCCATCCATTCGCATGCTGTTCAGCTTATTTTTGGAAGAAAAAAAACACACAAAAAAAAACTGAACCAATGGAAGTTATAAAAAAAAAAAAGAAAAGCTGCATGGGTAATAGAAAAAAATCCTCCTACTGCTCTGACCCTGGTGGCCTTGGCTCCCGGGCTCTCTGGAGAACATTATGGCAGGTGGGCGGCAGAGAACGTCAACAGTGATTCAAACCACGTAACTAAGAAACCATCCACTGAATCCCATTGTTCTTTGGAAAGAGGCGGTTGACGGTTTGTTATAAGCATCACCTACACACAATGTTCATACTCTAATTGGGGCAAAAAGGGACACGGATTGGCTCGATGATTGTAGAGGACAAATGTATTGAGATGTTTACATAATTTAAAAGACAGAGCTCAAACTACCCATGACAATAAACAATGAGACATTAATGTATGTCAATGTAAATAAGTTAATATTATTCCTATTTAGAGCATAGATTTATGTTGGAAAGCATGAATTGAAAAAAATAGTGAATAGTTTCTAATGCATTATTTATCTAACTGTATTCTCTTGGCAACGGCAAATAGTTTGCCAATTACCTTACGATGTTAACAAGCAACAGCCTAATAAATACGCTTTCAAATAATTATTTAAGAGCACCACATTGTCGTGGCTTTGAACTGCAGGTGGTTTTACTTGAATACAATTGCGAGAAAGTGGGATTTGAACTGCATTGCCATGCAAGTCGATGACGTCAATGTATTTTCATGCAAAGTTTGATTATTTCAAGTTTTCAGTTTGGTGCGAAGAAACCTTAAAATCCCCTAAAAACAGAGCTGGAGACACACACACACACTCTACATAATGATCACTTAAGAGTTTATTTCCACAATGCTCATTGAACTGTACAACACAGCTACAGCGACAGCATGCAATTTAGGGACTGACACTTGGGTAAGGCATTTCCTCCATATAAAAGCTGCCTGTGTCACTAGATAATCCAGTTGTAAAGTGCAAAGTTCACAGTCCACTTGACCTACAGCACTACATTGTAAACATATACATATTACCAGACATGTAAATGTTGACAGAAACTAATGTTGAATGAGTCGGTAGACAGTTGTGACCACGACAATCATGTTGACGGAATCACACGCGTTCACTTTAAAAATCACAAGATGGTGTAAAAACAAGAGTACAAATGTGGCAAAATATTGGTGTGGCTAAAAAAACTTTTAGACGGGCACACACTGCTCGAGACACAGGGTCAACAACTGGGATAATTTTTTACTGTAAACTGTATTTGAATAGTTCGGTCTTGGGTAGTAATCGTTTGAAAAGACACATGAAATATTATTTGCTTGAATACCACACACACATACAAACATGATAAACACTTGACAGACACAGCACGATTAACAATAATAATAATAGTAATAATAATACAAACACACACACACACAGGAAAATGTACACAGGTCAATGTCGGCTTATGTGGACAAACATATGTATACGGTCACAAGACAATACGTGACGGACGGCTGCAGCATAGGGGAGCCGCTGGACAATCCAAACAATCAATAGAACAGGATGATGGGATTGTATTGGCAGCTACATTCGGCAAGCCCAACGCGGTCATGTGACAGAAACACAGGAGAGCGGTTGGTGGTGGTAGGAGAAGCATTGTATTGTGTCGTACAGAGGAGAGATGGGGTCCTTATGTAGCCCGCCATCTCACTCTGCAGTGTCCCCACTGGCATTGTTTGTGGAGAATGGCGTTGCGCTCAAAACAAATTATTGCCGTTATACACCTGTGTGTGTGTGTGTGTGTGTGTGTGTGTGTGTGTGTGTGTGTGTGTGTGTGTGTGTGTGTGTGTGTGTGTGTGTGTGTGTGTGTGTGTGTGTGTGAGAAATGGCTTTAAATTTGTAATAAATAAAACTAGCCATATAAACCAGTATTGTAGCAAGTTATGGGCCAAGTTCTCATTCTCCCTCGACCGTCGAGACGAATTATGATTAGATACATATATATTTTGTTTTACAGACGAATCAAAGTCCTGTTTCCTGGCATCACCTGGACACATGACTCACTACCATATTTAGTCTATTGTTTTACTGTTGCGTCGGTTGGTTCCAGGAGTACTAAAAAACATAACTTATTTATGGCCCGAATCAGTGCAATGAAAGAAAATTAGGCATATTATTTAGTATAATATATATATATACACATGTAAAGGTATATACACACTCAACCCTCCTACAAATCTGCTTTCTGGGCATATTTACAACTCTGGGCTTATATACAAATGTGTGTGGCGCAGCGAGTACAGCCAGTGTGGTTTAATGAAACCACGGCTGTTTGATTGACCTGGTCCTGCTTGTTTTTCTGAATCTGCTCAACATTTGGGGGTTCAACACTCAGGCTGCTGGGGCCACAAGCCGTGGGTTTGTTTCTGTATAGTGCGGCTCAGTGGAGTGGCTGGCACCGGACAAAGTGCCACAGTGTTCAGGCAGCCGGCATTCGTCAACAGACAGCAACACTCGCTTTGAGAGGGACACACAAGGACTATTAATTACCTGTTGAAAGCAAAACAAATTAATTACCACAGTTATGATGATAAAAACAAGGTAGGCGTAATGGCCCCACATTAAAATGAAAAATGAAGAGGAATAAAAACAGACCAATAAATAAAAATGTAAAAAATAATTAAAACCTTCAATACATTTGTTTAAAAAAAAAAGAAATCATGGGGATGATGATGATTGGAATCAGGGTCAAAGATACAGTCAGTGTAGACTTAAACTACGGAAACCAATGTGGTTTCCCATGCATTCCTCCAATGACCCTAAATTTTAACAACCTAGCTTTAAGTCTCAGGATCATTATGATTTACTGTTGCCAGGTAAGACGGCACCCAAGGGTCGAACGGCCAGGCGTCGTGTGGATAACCATGTGAAAAAGGAAAACAGCCTTGTGTGAACGGGGTCATTGACAACATTAAGACGCACATGGCATGCAGCAGGTCCACTTGAACAAGGACTTAAGAATCTACGGTCGCAGATTTGTCAACGGTTCTTGGCAATGTCGAAGAAAAAAAAATTGAAAAATTAACTTAAATAATAAAAATTATCCTAGAAGCGACGATTGGGCAGCTAAATCATAAAAGGTTAGCTTGCTCTATTAAGTTTGGCTTCGAACAACTCGAGGGTACCCCCTGCCCTTCAACCAGGCTTTGTTTGATTGCAGGCTACTACTGACCGAGGAAGCTTTCACGTTTTCTTCTACCCCGACTTCAGCAAGTGGGTACCCACGCTTCACCCACGATGACCGTATCAGAGCTGTGACACCCCACGCCCCCTCCCCCTCCCCCAACCCCACCTCCCCCACCCCCATCCCCCTGCTAGTACACGCAGAGGTCTGGGAACTTCATCTCATAGACGGGCACGGAGCGGCTCTGGGTCTGGCCGTAGCCTGACGAGATGGTTCCCGACGGGCTGGGCGGCGGTCTGGGATGGGGGAGGAAGGAAAAAAAACCATTAAGCGTTTCCAAATAAGTGACTTAACAGTGGAATGTAACCACTACAGGAGGTATGTCATTTTGAATTTCCGAGCGCTGTATCTGTACCTGATGGTGATCTCAAATATCTGGTTCAGCTTGCTCTGCAGTAATGTGGCCTGGGTGGGGAAAACCACAAGATGTTTTGTGAGAATAAAATAAACATTTACAAAAACAAAGCACTTTCTTCACGATGCAACCCTTTTTCTGCTGTAGCCATCACTTTTGTGATGAGTGACTTGTAAATTATGACTGTAGCAAGTGTCTAGTGAATTCAATGCATGCACCCAGGTTATTTGGGTTTGATCGAATTAAATCGTTGTGGTGTGTAGACTTGGACCACATTAACAAAACATTTTCAGAAAAAGGGATGGCTGCATTCCTGCAAGATACTTTGTTAGGTATTCACAGTGAAACACCCCATTGTTATTGTAGAGATTCTTGTTACAGGGGTGATAGTAGAAAAAAATCATGAGCCTGAACTTTTTGCCTTGGGAGGTAAGTGGGCCTCTAAGCCAAGATATATGCCCTGATCAACATAATTGTCAAGCGGGATCCAGGGGTATGCTCCCCTGGAAGAAAATTTGGATAAATAGTCCCTTAAATTATAGATTCTGGTGAATTTTGTGGAAATAAATTGACAACATTCAGACATGAGATGAACAAACCAAATATAAGCCTATATTACAGTAGCATCTTTGCGTAGAGCACCAGAGCTCTTGGGACCCTGGGCCTGGTAGGCCTGTTCAGTAATCCATCCCTCCTTTTAACTAGTCACTTACCTGCATACTTATTGCTTGTATAGCATACTGAGACTACAGATACTACAGCCATACCAAGAAAGGTCAGTAGGTGGCAATTATAATACTCCAAAGTAAACTAGAAATTGATTAGTAGCCTAACCATTGACTAAAGGGCATGAACAATGTGACATTCATTTTTCTGCAAAATATGCACCATTTGTTTTAAATAAATTTTGAAACAGTACAGTGCAACAAAAAGTATATCATACTACAACCCTAAAGTTGTTTATTCAAAACAATTTGCTATTAAGAGAATACTATTTAATAGAAAACTAAAAAATATAGCTTACTAAAGATAAGATATTATAAGATAGCTTGCATGCTGCCTCGAGACAGACAGATGCGTAAGGGCGGGTTTATCCTCCGCTAACTGAATTTTGACTTTTCATCGGATTGCTCCGGACTCGACATCTCTGCTGCTTCTTCGAATCTGGCTCCGATTGGCTACCATGAAACATGACTCTGCCTTAGCCAATCATAATCGCTTATCTCGTTGTTAACCCACCCGGTCTCCTCACTAGCAGTTTGTGTGTGGAGCCAGGGGTGCGTTCGGATTACGCAGTTTCAATCAATTCATAGTAACGCACCGCATTTAATGTTCAGTAACAATAACGGCGTTGTAACGACGGAAACAGTTATTAGTTAGATTACCCCGTAACTGAAAAAATAACAGCGTTACCTAACACTGATGGTAAACACAAAACACATTTGCACGTGGAGTGACTGCTGAATCTGGATCGATATGACTGGTCAAAAAACAAGACTAGCCCCTACCCTATTTCTGATTAAGTAGGCCTACTGGTGTGGTTAGAGTGAAAGCGCCTCTCCGATCTTGGGAAGTGTCAGACCACGCGAACTCGAACCTGTTTTTTTTGTTTTTTCGCA
This sequence comes from Micromesistius poutassou, assembly GCF_964030765.1. Lineage (NCBI taxonomy): Eukaryota > Metazoa > Chordata > Actinopteri > Gadiformes > Gadidae > Micromesistius > Micromesistius poutassou. The sequence continues at coordinate 8,639,936 of NC_140289.1, forward strand.
GACACGGTACACCGGAATTCCGGCGTGGCGCCGGAACGCTATCAGCCCTGTTGTTATTATAGTTTTTATTTTATTCTTTAAAACGCATACCTCATTCCAAGATTCAAAATGAGACCGACATATATGTACCCCTGTAAAGCAGGTCTTCAAACGGGGCCCTGAACTCTACTGTCAAAAGTCAGACAAAATGCCCCGCTGCCCTTATAAAGGAAAACGCATGAAGCTTGGTATATAGGTCTTATAAAACACATGCAAATAGACAAAACACAAGCAAGTGAAGAAAATGTATTCATCAATTTGATGGCAACACACTGCACCTTAAAAAACAACATGCATATACACCTAACACAACCAAATTAAGAAAATATCTATTTGACAACATTTGAGCAGGATTTAGAAAAGGTGCCGTAAAATTCAGACAACAAAAAAGAAAAGGGCAGCTATTAAACCACACAATAATGGAAGAATTTCCAATGGATGCTTAAAATTGATGAACCGGTCTGGGTACGCTTGTTATTGGCCACGGTTTGTGAGTCAATCACGATGTTATTAATTTTTACATTGTGATTGTATAATTCAGATATTATGTCCGGACGTGTGCATCACTTTTAAGTCTGGAAACACTTTCATTGTCCTTTGCTGCGCATTTGGCAATGTTTTATTCATTTTCTTGTGCTTTGTCTATTTGCATGTGTTTTATTAAGTTGCAGTGGCTGAAATCCAAATGTGTAAATTAGCAAATATTTTCCACTTCATATCTAGTTTCAAAAGTCTGGAATATTCTGGAGAGAGGACATCCCATTTAAGAAGTCGGCCGAATTTGGTTCTCATAGCTCAATCAATGATGTCACGGTGGTGCTTAGCTAAATGCTAGGCACCACTTCACCCACAGGGGCCACAAAATCACATATAAACGGCATGACGTCAACCACTCAGATTCACTCCCAGTCACGTTTATCGCCCCTGAGTGACGTGCCCCCGCAAATCGCTGGAAAGGGGATAGTTACTGGGGAGGGAGGTGCATGCAGGCTGTGATAATACCATTCAAGACTGCCGTTTTAATGATATGTTTAATGTACCCTGGCGCCACAGTGGGCAGCTATCTCCTCGAACGGGGCCTTCTGGAACTTCTCGACCACCTGTCGCCTACGCTCCCGTTCCTGCTCCTCCATACCCACGCTGTCCACTGGGAGGGCGGGCACACACACACACACACACACACACACACACACACACACACACACACACACACACACACACACACACACACACACACACACACACACACACACACACACACACACACACACACACACACACACACATTAGACTCCATTTAATACTCACAAAAAAGCATTTATAACTTCATTAACTTCAATCATGAAACACTTGAAAAAACAGCCAACACAATTTGAGTAAACATACCAATGGCGTTTTTGAGCGTTTCAAACGTGATCTCCTCAGCTGGTGTCCGCTGTGTTTGGGGGAGAGAGAGAGATTTTACGAGGGTATGTCGTATAGCATTCAAAATCATAACAGGCAAACAATTTCAAAAAAACATATGTCTCCAAAACATGGATGTGTCATAGAATGCACACCCACTTATCATAACCCCGCCTCATCCGCAAACTGCCATTTTGCTGTCTCAAGTCTCACAAACCAGTTTGTGAATATTCTACTCCGCCCAGAACTCAAGTCGCTGTCTTTCACACTTCGAGGTTTCGATGCAGGGGCACGAATGGCGAGAGGATACGGTACTAGCTTCAGAAAATGTTTCCAAAGGTAGGTGTGGGTGCTCACAATGGGGAACACACTTCCCCCTCCTTCCTCGAACTCTCAGCCTATAACCGTTTTCTTGTTATTAATTGCATTGTGTTTGAATCGAGCTGCACGATTATGAGCTAGCAAAGGCAACACCGTATTGGCAGTATTGGTAGGCCACGTACAAAAAAACTCCTGAAAGAATTACCCTCAAATTAAATATGAAAATAGCGCACACACACATGAAAATGGCTCAGCTGTAACTCCCCTAAGGGTGTATGGGACGCCCCTGCTGAAAAGCTATACATCACATACTGCCATGCATCCCATACTGCCATGCATCCCATACTGCCATGCATCCCATACTGCCATGCATCCCATACATCCATGCATCCCATACTGCCATGCATCACATACTGCCATGCATCCCATACTGCCATGCATCCCATACAGCCATGCATCCCATACTGCCATGCATCCCATACTGCCATGCATCCCATACTGCCATGCATCCCATACTGCCATGCATCCCATACTGCCATGCCAGAGATGCATGGCGAGCTGGAAGTCATTGACGACGAGCGTCCTCATGAATGAGCCTCTCGCTTTCTGCTGCAGCGATGCACCAAGATGGAATCACTTCAACAGTGACATGCCCAGTGAATTATATGCTCAGTCAGATGTTTTGGGTTGGAAAAACAAACTGAGGGCGCGGTCAACCTCAACAATTGTCTGTGATGTGTACATTGAGCTTCCCCCCGGACTATGTGTGAGCGAATGGCTCTTTGCTGGGGATATACCCGAGCCTGGAGGCGCCCAGAGATGCTAACGGTGTTATAACATAGCATATAACATAGCATAACTTAGCCTTCGCTAGTGGGGCTTTAACACTCTTCAAGCACTCGAGTGCCACAATTAAATTTTGTTTAATTATTTAAGAATTTAAGTTCCCTGTTTAAATAGTAAAGTTTTAAGCCCCATCAAGTGAGTGAGGGCAAAATGCGTCCTTGGATGAAAGTCAAAAAATATTTACACCATACATTTGCACATAAAGCTTGTCTATGGGAAAGTGATGTGTTATATATTACCGAATAATGTGGAGGCATAGAGTGTGGCGGAAAGGTTCTCTGTGTGTGTGTGTGTGTGTGTGTGTGTGTGTGTGTGTGTGTGTGTGTGTGTGTGTGTGTGTGTGTGTGTGTGTGTGTGTGTGTGTGTGTGTGTGTGTGTGTATACACACACACACACACACACACACACACACACAGAACCTTTCCGCCACACTCTATGCCTCCACACTCTATGCCTCCACATGTGTGTGTGTGTGTGTGTGTGTGTGTGTGTGTGTGTGTGTGTGTGTGTGTGTATACACACACACACACACACACACACACACACACACACACACACGAAGAAGTGAAGTGCTCTGGCCTATACACAAGATTATTTACATTGGGGTTTCAACCCAGAACCTTTCCGCCACACTCTATGCCTCCACATTATTCGGTAATATATACCATTGCCCTTCTCACTGCTTGGCACACTGGCAGCCAAATGGAACCTAAAGACAACAAAGAAATCCTCAGAGCAGACTTCTAAATTAAGTAAGTGGGAGTTATTTCTGTGTGTGTGTGTGTGTGTGCTTGAATGGGTGAATGAGTGAGTGTGAGTGAGTTCACCTCCTCTTTCTCAGGGCTGTTCCGGGACTCGTCTTCTGGTGGGAGGGAGATGTTGTCTCCGATGCTCTTCCTCTTGGAGAGGCGATCCTCATCTGGGAACAAACAGAACATGATCCGTCTTTATAGATGCACTATGGAAGGGCCATATGGCCATATGTCAGGCAAATGGCAGTTCTTTGCACCGAAAGACGGCCCCCCAATCCACATTCTGTCTCCAACCACTGGACCATGTGAGTGTGGTTTATAATGGGTGGACGGTGCCCAGGTCTGCTTACCGGTGTACTGGGGGATGTATGGCGTGGCCAGCCGGTCTATGTTGTAGCCGCTGCCTCCCAGGACCTCCGTGATCTTGGACTGGAGGAAGAGCACCTCCCCTTCCACCTTCTCCAGAGAGGGAGGAAGCCTGAAGGCGAGGGGGATTAAAAAGGACATCAGAATCAACGTCAGACCAAAAAGCGAGTTAAAGAGTATGGATTTGTCTATCGCTTGTTTTGTACCCAAAGAAAGAATGGAAATGTGAAAGAAATGTAAAATTGCAGTAGACAGATTGGACAAATTCACAAACCAAACGTTTGCTAAACCTCAACAGATTTGACTCCATCATGATGATGAGGCCAGGATATCCAGACCAGAACTGAGCGTTCCCCTTGGAACCCAGATGTTAACACAATGAATATAACAGGTGATAAAGCAGTGGAAGGCACATACTTGGGCCCTTCTATGAAGATGTCCTCCGGCAAAAGGAAGGGGGCTTCTTTCTGTCTCACCTCAATTACCTGGGGGGGTAAGTGAACACAGCTGTTTAGGAAGTTGCATGTGGTTGCCTGCAGTCAAACACAGAAACGCTTATACAGGGGGGGGGAGTTCTGACCTCATGTATGTGCTGGCAGAAGGCCGGTACTGTGGTCAGCTGACAGATGAGGTTGAGGTACGCGCCAGCGAGCGCGTGGATAGCACAGCGGTTGAACACAGGCATTGACTCCTCCGTGGACAGTGCCAGGTCCTACACACACACACACACACACACACACACACACACACACACACACACACACACACACACACACACACACACACACACACACACACACACACACAGTATAAAATACTGTTGCAGCTTAAAAGATTGTACATGACTCTGGTTGCATGTTTTCCTTCTTGCTTTTTTGTTAATTTGCTAAAAGACATTTGGGCACACTTTTGCCTTTTATCACAGCTTATTATTAGCGGAACGTCATCAACTACAAATAGTGTCCACATAAAAGAGTAAAAATAAAAAAAGAACAATAATATTTACATTAATACGGAGAAACAGTTCAGCCAACTCCCGTAAAATCGATGAACCGTTCGCATTTGAAACAATATTAACTCATTTGAATTGATTGAATACTAATAGATACATAAACGGCCCTAAATCACAGGCCTCAAACGAACACACGGATTTCCCTTATCAGAGGCTTTAAGAGGCACGCTATACTCACACCGGATCCCAGGCTGTGCTCTACCCCGGTGTACTCTTATCTATCCACACGGGAGCCCGCTTACCTGCAGGGCGAGCGCCAGCCGGATGAGGTCCACCACCACCTCCTCATTGGCCAGCTCCATGCTGAGCAGAGCCAGCAGGTTGTAGAGGTTCTCGTAGTGCTGCCGCCCGCTGCTCTGCTCCTTGCAGCCCAGGTAGATGTGGCGGTAGAGCTGCTGGCCGTGCTGCAGGGGGGGGGGGGGAAGGAGAACGGAGATTTTCAGAGACGAAGAAACCGGACCAAGTGGACATGTGGCGGTGAATATCAGCGGGCAGGTTGGTGGACCATTGTCATGTGTTCAGTCCTTGTACTCCTGGGCCTTGGTGCAGCTGTTGATAAGATTGATAACATCTTATTAAAGCATCTTTCAATGGAAAATGGACTGCATTTATATAGTGTTTTTTTAACCAGTGGCAACTCAAAGCACTTTACAATATTGCCTAACATTCATCCATTCATGCACACTTTCATACACCGACGGCGGTGTCCACCGTGCAAAGCGAAGTCGGCTCGTCGGGAGCAGTTAGGGTGAGGTGTCTTCCTCAGGGATCAGGGACACCTGGACACTCGAAGCCGGAGGAGCCGGGGATCAAACTAGCAACCTTCTGATAACCTTCTGCCAACCCACTCTACCTCCTGAGCCACATGCCACTCATTTAAAAAGGGTGTGCCTCAAGGGTCGTTTTTGGGTCCATTTTCTTTTCTTTACACATGCATACCCTTTGGCCCCATGCATAAAGAAAACAAAATACACATGCCGCTTTGCATTTTATGCTGATGATACGACGATGTATCTGCCTGTTGGCCGCACAGACCCTGGAATGCATAGTTCATTAAATGCCTTTTTGATGTCAAAGTAGAAGTCAAAAACATTTCTTCAGCTGAACTCAAATGAAACAGAGATCCTTGTCATTGGCTCCCAGCACATCATATCAAGTCCAATACAAGGGATCTTGGCGTCTGGTTTGACCCTAAATTAGTTTTGAACATCACAACACAAAGCTTCCACAATCATGCTTTTATCCTCATAGAAATATAAAAATAATACAACCTATTGTAAGTTCCTTTTACACGCCTTCATCTCTTCACACCTGGATTGGATGACTGCAACAGCCTACTAACTAGCCCAAAATGACTGATTGACTCAAGATTGTAAAGAACTCAGCGGCCAGCCTTATAACCAGAACAAAGCGCTGTGGTCACTTCCCTCCTGTTGTAACCTCTTTAAAATGATTTACAGATTTGACTGATTACTTTTGAGGCCCTTCATGGCCTGTCTCCCTGCTACGTCCCTGGCCTCTGAGTACCATAAACACACTGAGCATATGCCCATATCCACAGGCAGAGGTATTTTGTCTGTTCCAGTGTCCTAGCCAAAAAAATAAAGACAGAGGGTTTGCAGTCAGACCCGCGGCTCTGGAATGTGATCAGTGATCCTTTAAGCCCCTTCTTAAAACATACTTTAAATCGAAGAGCCTTTTCTAAGTTGTACATTTCGATTTTTCCTGTCCTTGGTTTTACTTTGAAATGTATTTTCTCTTATCTTTTCTCTATCTCACATTGTTATGTGGATTTTCAGACACATTTCTTTCTGGTATCGCAATATTTACCGAATCTAAATTCTTACTGATTTGCAAAAATCTGCACTCAAACAATTTTTGTTAATTGGTGAGGTCCCTTCTGATTCCCATCACTAAAATCCATAAAGGATTCCCTCTATTGTTCACAGAGTTTATTTGACAGTATTAGAGAATTGCAGTGGGATTACCTTCTTCATGAACAAGTTGTCTTGTCTGGAGCACTTGTCCACCTTCAGCTTGAGCACGGAGATATCAGAGATAATACTGGACAGAAGGGCAGACACACACACACAAACTTTAAAATGACATAACAAATTCACAATACGTAAAAAAAGAAAATTTTAATCTTAAACACGCAGTGTTTCCGGACATGGGTCCAATTAGACGCACGCCCTACATGAAGTGAGCGGAAGTTCACCACCATGAATGTAGCCCTGCTTCATTCATGCTGTGTGTGTTTAGCTTCATAAAAATGATATGCTTCTAGTTCATCAGCGACCCAATCGAGAAACCAAATCATCAAAACAATGTGCTTTGTGCCTACAACACCTTTGTCGTCAATTAACAACACAACACACAAGTCATTCCACCCAACATCGTGCTCATCCCTCACCTGATGGCAGAGAACTTGGGGCGGTTGTCGTGGCGATCAATGAGGCTGAGCAGGATGTGGATCACCAGCAGGCGGACCTCGGGGTCTTCGGTGAGGGAGAAGGAGAGAAGCGGCTCCAGGAACGAGCTGGGCAGGGCTGTCAGCATGTTGGTGGTCTGGAAGCCCGCCGTCACCTGGATCCCAATGGGGGAGGGGAGAGAGAGGGCGAGAGAGAGAGGAGTGGTTCAGGCGGTAGGTGGTGGATGAATAGAGTGCTTGTATCTCGGTGCTTGTTTTTGCATATAATGTCGTCAACGTACTGGAATTTATGCCGCGGGTCATTATCTGTAGTTCAGTGGGACGCCGTACTCGGATGATGGATATGCTGAGGCAATATTACTCAAACTATAATTTGAGGAGTCTGTTTGTCTGTATGTCATTCAGTTTTCTTGACAACCGTTCATTCAATCGACTTCACACTTGGCAATTGTGTGTGATAAAAAGGAAATGCAGTGTCAAGTAGGAAGCTGTTTGGATGAGCAGATCCTGAGAAAGTGGCAATAATCACCCCGTTCCGACAGGCACGTTTTCGATCAAGCCCTGTAATAGAGTCACTAATTATGGGACTGTTCCTTATATAAAAAGAGCATAACTCATAAATGAGTGTTATAACTGATGGCTGTGGCTATCCCACGATGATGGCTCTGTGAAAGATGATGGCTCTATCTATTGTCAATTAATGTATTGCAATGCATTGTCATTGTTTTGTCAACTAATTGTCATTACACTGAGTTTTCTCTAAGGCCTCTCAAAGAAACCCTTTGATGTGGGCTTCATCGTCATAAGAACCTCAAGACTCACCTGGACCAGGGACTTGAGAAGCATGATCTGGATCATCCTGGTTCCTTCAGGCCTGCAGACACAGAGCACAGTTGGCTTTATATTACATACACATATATTATGTAGTATGTGTTACATTTTCTTTTCATCAGTTTTTCATCAATAATGAGGCAGGCCTTCTAAGTGTTGTAAATACAAATGTGGCAGAAGTATGAACAGCACAACAAGAATTTTCAAATGATCATAATATGTTAATATATATTTCACTGCAGAATATCTCATAGTGTGTGTGTGTGTGCAGGTGTGCGTGTTTCTCACCCAGAGCATGAGGAGGACAGTGCTGGGTGGACACCAGGCACAGGGATCTTGCCCATGATGAAGAGCATGACCTCTGACCGCTGGTAGGTCGGCAGCGTGTTGGCAAACGACCCTGCAGAGAGAGAGACAGAAACAATGAATGATTACAGTAGCCCCAAGGTCACATACAACATCTCCCTTTCTACCGTGTTCTTCTAAAGGACAGGGACTCCTTCACAGGCCAGTGGCTGGCTCTCTCTCTCTCTCTCTCTCTCTCTCTCTCTCTCTCTCTCTCTCTCTCTCTCTCTCTCTCTCTCTCTCTCTCTCTCTCTCTCTCTCTCTCTCTCTCTCTCTCTCTCTCTCTCTCTCTCTCTCTCTCTCTCTCTCTCTCTCTCTAAGTTTGTGTGGCGGTGGTCATGACAACCACGGCTGTTTTCTGCTGGCTCTCTTCTGCGGTCTTCTGGTTGACCACAAGCTCCAGCATGCAAACACACTCCCTACACAGCTGTCGCCAAGGGATACGGCCCCAGTCGCTGGTCTGGAACATTTCATCTATGGAAATGCTTATCCAACTATTTTTACAGGTTTGAATAAAGTTGTACTTGGCAGGCATAGGATACATCCTTATGCAAAGAACATTGTAATTATTGACGTCAGAAAGGTGCTCTCAGACAGGCTGCTAGAATTTTTGGAACCCTGAATTGGGCAAGAACATTGATTGGATGTGGCATTATAAGTCTATATGTAATATAAAGAATGTAAAGTATATAAAGAAGTAAACTCCATATTTCGGGTGGCAACGGGGCCGGGCTGAGCCATTCCCCCCCCCCATTAGAACTGCCGGTGTACGTTCTGCAGCCCTCCGACGGAGCATTGGAGCGTGACGAGGCTGGCCTCATAAGACTCCTCCGCACGGTGGCCCACATGGGGGGGGGGGGTCCTGGTCACGTGCCCCAGCCTCTGCTGGGTGGTCACGGCCTCAATACTTCTGCAGCTGTCCTCGGCATGTGGTTCAGTGTGAGCCACACGCTGGATGATTCCCGGGATGTGCTGGAGGAAGCTTATGTGGAAAGGCCTAAAGGACTTATTTGTGACAGCTATAGGTGCCAAGCCCCCACAGCTATTAAGGAGGGCGCTCAGAGATTGCTTTGCAGATATGGGGACCTTAGTGCGGCAGTGGCTCAGGAGGTAGAGCGGGTTGACTTGTAACCAGAAGGTTGCTAGTTAAATCCCTGAGGTGTTCCTGAGCAAAACACTTGACCCTTACTAATCCCCACGAGCTGGCTGTCACCTTGCATGGTTGACATCGCCGTCTGTGTGTGAATGTGTGTATGAATGGGTGAATGTCAGGCAATTTTTGTAAAGCGCTTTGAGTGGCCACTGCTTAGAAAAGCCAGTTTACCATTTTCTTTGTGGCAGGATGAAGGTTGTTCTTCTGAAAGCCAAAGTCTCCCAAAGGCAGTGGATGCCTGATTAATGCGGCTCTCATGTTGTTCTCAATGCCACTATCCTCAGAGACAATGCTCCCGGGTACTGGAAAGAGGGCTGACAGAAAGACTACTGACAGGTGTTCATCACCAACACTGAGCAGTAGGTAAAGTGGGTGGGAGGCTGGTACTCCATTGGCAGAACACTTCTGTCTTGGTAGGGTTGACAGTCAGCCGAGTCTGCTAAACGTTCCCACCGCCACAGCGAGGATGGTCTGAAGGTATCCTGGAACATGGGCTGGAAGAGTGGTCTTCCGAACCATGCTGCATACTGTGGCTCCAGGACGTGGTGTTTGGGGCTGGCAGGCATCCTTGCCTTATCCCTCAGTGTACAAGGAATGACTCATCCATCGTGGAGCTGGCGGAGGATGTCAACACATTTGTTGGGACAGCAAAACCTGAGGACATCTCATAAGAGCTCTCTTTGAGCTCTCACAGGACCCGCCAGCAACCGGAAGGAGTGATATGCCCCTACTATTGCGATTCGATGGGACGTGAAAGATTTACCCAGTCTCTGCCAAAAGAATTTCACTCCTGTTTTCTACATTACAGACTTTTCAGTAACGTTGATGAAATGGCATAGATTACTTTGTTGACAACCAAAGTTGTCAACAAAGAAAAAAAAAAATCAAAAAAACTGTTATGGGTTCACTGGCTCATCAAGGGAACGGACAGCTCACAGAAGCTCCTGGAAGGTTGGTGTTAGACTGAGGTTGAGATGGGAGAGATGTCTATAGATTAACGATGAGTGGAGAGGGAATGGTGTATGTCGAATTAGCAACTAAGGTTATTTGTATTGATATTAACACCTAATATGAATGGCTTTACATCTATCTAAGAACTGCTGCAATGAAAGCCTCTCACACACCCCCCCACACACACACACACTCTAACCGATGGTTCTGATGACGGCCTCCTGCAGCTGTCTCTCTCCGTGGGTCTTGATGATCTTGGTGCCCATGCTGCTGCCCGGGTCGTATGAGCCGGTCAGCTCAAAGTCCACGCTCAGGCGCAGCTGACGCAGCAAGGTGTTGAACACCTCCAGTACTGTGGGGCCTGGGCGCGCACACACACACACACACACACACACACAAACACAAAAAGTTAAAACGGACAAACAGCACAGCACTGTGGCCGAAATGGGGAAATGCATGTGGCCAGTATGCTTTATAGGGTGCTGGTCATAAGGTCTTGGAACAGTAATTTATTTTCCATAAAATGACCCATGCTCGTGTTTACAGAAGGTGATCCCTAAAGCTATGTTCTATAACCGATGTTTGATGCATTGTTGAATTTAGTGCATCTTTGAGAATTTAGGCAAAACCCAAGAACGTGGCGGATACCTTGGCACAAATCAATAAATGTATATAAAAAAGTCCAGTATACAGATAAACAACACGTCACGATGCCAGGGAATCTGTGATGAAACACTGACCATCTGCGAGACGTGTGGGTGTCCGTGCAACATGGATGTGTGATTTTATGTGTGTGATCGAGTGTGCACGTGTGTTTACTTGTGTGTAGATGTGCGTGCGTGTCCACACATGTGTGCATCTGTGTGTACATGTACGTGTGTGTGTGTACATGTACGAGTGAGTGAGTGAGTGAGTGAGTGAGTGAGTGAGTGAGTGAGTGAGTGAGTGAGTGAGTGAGTGAGTGAGTGAGTGAGTGAGTGAGTGTGTGTGTGTGTGTGTGTGTACACACACACACACACACAGGTGTGTGCGTGAGTGTGTACTCACCCACTGAGCCACTGGCTGCGATGGCGGCCGCCTCCAGCAGCACCTCCACGATGCCAGCTCGCACTGTGGCGGAAGACTTGCTGTTGGCGTCCAGGTGGCCCAGGAGCTGCTGGATGACCAGGTGAGAGTGCTGGGACTGGAGGGGGACAGACAGACGGAGAGGCGTGAGTGGCAGTGGATGACGAGCTAGCAGAGAAAAGCAGTGAAGCACTTTGAAGGGAAGTCGCAGATTGTGTCTGGGCTATTTCAAGAGCACTGAAATGAAGCCTAGCAGACGTAGCTTTGATATTCACAACCACTCTGGGTGCAAGGAAACAATAAAACAGAACAAATAACAACTTTTCAAAGGCTTCACGAGGATCGCTTGCATGAGACGACACATTGCATCTTTACAAATAAAGCTCGAAATAAAAAAACAACAACCTGACGAGGAAGTGAGGACGACAAAAGGAACAGGAGGGTGGTGATAATAGACTTGCATATATAAATAGACCGAAAAGACAAGCCGTAGGAGTTGCACAAAGGAAAAGAGGCAACAAGACAAAGAGGGAACCGACGGAAGATGCCTAGACAGAGCACCAACTGTGAGGTGTCAGGGGATGAGAGTCTTACCTGGATGGAGTACATGATGATCTTGAAGCAGCGCACGGCAAATGTCTTGCCCTCCCACAATGAGTGGTTATCCAAGTGCCTGGAGAGATAAAGGAGTATTCAGAAGGGAGTGCGGTGGAGGTAATTACACAGTGGCGGTGGCACTGACGGCGGGCATGGAACCAGCCAGTAACTAGGAAGTCACAGCCCATATAAGGCCACCGTGCTCGATGCACTTCCGCAAGCTAACAGTGAACTTCCGACACAGAATGGTTGCTAGCTTGCCTATAGCCTAACTTAGAATTTTGACTTGTACACTGTAACAGAAAAAACAAAAAACAGCAGCAGTAGTGTAATGGAAATGCATATAGGGGAACATTTCATTTGTTTGGTAAAGCCTGTGATAAACGCTGAGCGTGAAAGAGATGACGAGGCGAAAAAATATCAGCAAGTCCACAGAGAATTAACTCAACGGAGGCGGAGCTATAAGGTTGAAAACACCAATAGGAGCTGACTCAGGCCTTGTTAAGGGAAGCTGCCTGCTCCTCAACTACAGAGCCTGGAACTGTCTTTCTGTGCGCAATGAATAATTTTCCTTCGTAGTTCATTTGGAGGCCTCGTATTCAAAACACAATGTCTCCGGTGAGTCATGACTCAACCTATCAATGTCTGTGATCACAGGATCCACATAATTCATATTTCCTCAAATCATTCAGACACACACACACACACACACATACACACACAGATAGAGAACGATGCAGAAAGACCGGGCCAGTTTAAGATAAAAGGTGTAACAGACAGATGGGAGATTAAAAAAATTAAATAATAGGACCAAAAATAGAACACAAGGGCAAATAGCATGGCACAGATGGACACACACTCCAAACCAGAGTATAACCCAGACATAAGCAGACGTGCCGTGCAGGAGTTATAAAGTCGTTTTGCCAGCGGGTGCACCATTTTGGATATCCCTCAGTGTCATGTTAACAGTGACATGCAGGGCCAGTCGTCATCAATAGGGACCAGGGGACAGGGGAGAGAGTACATGCGGCGCTAAAGGCAGGAGAGAGGCAGAGTCCCAGTGGGGCTGGAAGAAAGTACAAGGTTGAACAAACCTAACAGCGAGGAGACGAGCGAGGGGGAAACGGGAGAGACACAGATGGCACAACAGAAGAAGAAGTGGCACAACAGAAGAAGAAGACACACACACACACACGAGGAAGAAACAAACACATGGCGCCACAAACAAAAAACAGCGAGGAGGACACTGGAGACAGCTAGATCACAGGATGCGATGAACCAGGGAACGCAAGCATGAAGCGGGGCAATTATAGAGCCGCGGTCGTCCTCCCATCAGCTGAAAACCACCACTGATTGCTGGTGAGAGCCCACTGGAAATCAGCAAGCTCCACGCACATGAGGCAGAAAGTACCAGTAGGATAGGTCCCAGGTAAAAACACGACAGAAAAACATTGAAATAAGAAGAAAAATAAAAATAACGATCATGTCTATGTTTCAAAAATCAAAAGGGCTGTCTTACATGAGGACGGGCGTGACGGCGTTCTTGATGTTGCCGTAGGCAGCGCGCCCCAGCAGCTCCCTGAAGCAGCGCTCCGTCAGCTCCACCGGGCTCTCCTTCTCCTTCTCTGATGGCGAGCGGCTGGGAGGAGGAGGGAAGGAGGGGGCAGGAGGAGGAGGAGGAGGAGGAGGAGGAGAGGAGTGAGTGAGGGTAGGAGGCAGAGGTGGGGGGGGTAGTCAATAAGTGCGTGATGGGAGTCAGGAAGAAGGGAGTGGGAAGGGAGGAGTGACGGGTGATCGAGTGGCGAGGAGAAAGAGAATGAAGAGTGAAAAACAGCCGAAAGTGGGGGATTAGAGAAAGGGAAGGGAGAGCGAGGGTGGGGGGGGGGAGCGAGGTTAGATCAATGACTCAATACGACCAGCATTTCCCCTCACTGGGTCTTTTTTGTCCGTGCCACCCACCGGGTCGCTGTGTCACTGCCTGGAGTGACGACTCCATCGCAGGAGCTCGTATTTCTAACTGAAGCGGGGGGACTGCAGCCACTGCAGTGTGTGCTGCTGGGCGTGTTTGCTGCATTCTCTTTTTTTTTTTCTTTGTATAAAATGTAATGTACTTTTTGTTGTAGATGCTGGAACTGTGATTAGCCAAACGACGAATAGCGATCAATGCACGCTTGTGTTTATACACGCACGTCTTTAAATGTGCGCACACACACACACAAACACACACACAGCCAGGCTTTGAACTCATGCATTGTTAACGTCACCGGCCCTGCTCCAGCTCAGCCGGGCCTGGCCTCGGGTGGCCGTTGTATGCCCACATCATTTATTAAACAGCAGAACACCCACTTATTGCTGATGGAAAAGGCCATGTGGCTTCCTGGCTTGGCATTGCTTTTTCCATAAGTCACCTTCAGCAGTGAGGGGCTTTTTCTTTTTCAAAACTATACTCAAAAACAATAGGGAAAATAGTCTCATAAATATCTCACACACTTTCTTGAAAACGATCGTTTAAGGTAATTTGTGTTGCGTAACTTCCCCCAGCAGCTCGTGGGCTTTGCCTCGCAGGTCTTGTTGACTCGAGGCGTTACAGAATTCACTGTGAAAACACCTTGGGCGCTAAGCGACATCATTAGGGCGTCCCACACCCACACTCTCGCACTAAGCTTGGGGATCCTGATGTGCCCCCGGGTGGGTGGCGAGCCATTTGCAGCCCGGGGCTTCTGCCGAGCCAACGTCTGGTAGACGGAGAGCTGCCAGGAAAATAAACGGCCTTTGGAAGTTAATCAAGTGAATAGGATCATTTTAACATTTCAGGGAATGGCGTTCTGAATACACACCAAAAGAGATTAAGTTGTTCGTTTTGACAAAGTCCAAACTCGTTTTTTTCCGAGAGATCTTTAATGTATATAAAAATCTGTAACCTGCCACAGACCGTCCGGGAATTGAATTGGGCAGGGTACTGATCTTTATGCTCTCAGTCGACGGTATTGATTGGGCAGACTTGAACGAAGAGAGATGTTGAAAGATATGGAGGATGCCAAGCCTTGGTTTGTGGAAACTGAAGCCCCAGATGGCAGAATTCTCTCTCTCTCTCTCTCTCTCTCTCTCTCTCTCTCTCTCTCTCTCTCTCTCTCTCTCTCTCTCTCTCTCTCTCTCTCTCTCTCTCTCTCTCTCTCTCTCTCTCTCTCTCTCTCTCTCTCTCTCTCTCTCTCTCTCTCTCTCTCTCTCTCTCTCTCTCTCTCTCTCTCCTGCAGTCTGAGTCTGACTGTGGCTGGATCTGACTGTGGCTGGATCTGGCATCCATCTGTCCATCAAGACATAATTTGAATTAGTCCTCTAAAGAGTCTGTGAGGACTCTGTCCCTCTCAGTTCTTCCCCTGTCTCCTTTCCCCTCTGTTCCTCCATCCTGTGCTGACGTCAATGTGACGGCAGCAGGTGAAATCTTGCCCACCAGTCCATGCCCGTGATACATTCTGCAAACCCATCTCTCTATTTCTCTCTCCGTTTCCATTGCCGTGGCATCCACTTTACTACTTCCATCAATTCTCCCTCCTCTGTTCCCTATCCATTCGTGTGTCTCCTCCCTTTGTTCCTGCTCAGTATCCAACTCACACCACGTCCTTGGAAGCTGTCGAGTGTGTCCGTGTGTGCCAGCGTCCATGCAAATGACCTGGAGGGGCGCAGATCTGTCAGCACGATCACTCAACGCTGACAGTGATGTTGAATGGCATAGGTGTCTGTTGGCTGGCTGACCACATGACATACATGGCCCGACCGAACACACCGGGTACCATGAATGGTGATGTGTTGCTGCCTGACACTGAGGTGCAGGGGGGGGAAAGTGGTCATCATGCTCCATTTATCAGGTGGTAATATTGACCCTTTCTCAGCCCCTCCCACCTCCAGGGAACTAGTGGTCTGGTTTCATCGAGAACACTGGAAACGGAGTGAGCGAGGGTCACTGCACATCATACCACAGCATTTTTAAATACGTGATCCTGTCTGGGCATCAATGTTCCACGGGGTGTACTGTGCATGATCAAAAACAGGACCTCACTGCCAACATGAACAATAATGGTCAAATGCAACTTTCAAGTTTCCTTGACAACGCAAAAACAATATGCTCAAAGCGCCGTGGAAGAATATTTTATTCCTTGTGATTAAGTCTCCCAAAGATGGTTTCATGAATCCTTCCATGGCCTAATCATGCTGTTACAACACAGAAAATATGGGCCAAGCGCTCACCTCTCCATGCCCTCCCCACTCTGCAGGTTGAAGAGCAGCGAGGGGACGATCTTGTCCATGTGCTGGGGGTCCCAGATGTTGGCCTGGAGCTCGTCGTTCACCGTCTTCCGGACCACGCCCTGCAGACCCTTGATACCCGCCATGCGGATCCTAGAGGAGAGACACACACCCGGACCCAGGTGTTAGGACACCGGTCAGACCAGGACACCTCCACCCAGATGTTAGGACACCGGTCAGACCAGGACACCTCCACCCAGATGTTAGGACACCGGTCAGACCAGGACACCTCCACCCAGGTGTTAGGACACCGGTCAGACCAGGACACCTCCACCCAGATGTTAGGACACCGGTCAGACCAGGACACCTCCACCCAGATGTTAGGACACCGGTCAGACCAGGACACCTCCACCCAGATGTTAGGACACCGGTCAGACCAGGACACCTCCACCCAGGTGTTAGGACACCGGTCAGACCAGGACACCTCCACCCAGATGTTAGGACACCGGTCAGACCAGGACACCTCCACCCAGATGTTAGGACACCGGTCAGACCAGGACACCTCCACCCAGATGTTAGGACACCGGCCAGTCAAGGACCCCCGGACCCAGGTGTTGGGACACCGGTCAGGCCAGGATACCCCCACCCAGATGTTAAGACACCGATCAAGCCAGGATACACCAACCCAGATGTTGGGACACCACCACCCAGATGTTAGGACTTCGTCAGGCCATTTTTTTCCATGCAGAGCTCCCATTAAATATAACAGAATGTCCTTTCCAATTAAAAGTCCTGTTTGAACAGAGTGAAAAAATGTGTGCAAAAATAGCTCCAGACATTCAAAAGCCGAATCGTGGAAGAGGGAAATGAACGGAAGGAATGAATTCCCTCCCGAAAACCATTCAAAGCAGTCTGTGACTTATTATCAGATAGTCCCCAAAACTCAGAAAACCAACCAGAACACAGCGAGCCGGGTTGACTCACTTGGTGCGGATGTCGGGGTCCTCGTAGCTGGAGTGGCACATCTCACTGAAGCGCGAGACAAAGAAGTCGTAGCTGCGATGGTACGATGGCGTGTCCTCCTCTATGTTGGCGAACTTCACAAACTTTGAGAAGGAGGTGGGGGGGGTGATGCATAAGAAAAATAAGTGGTAGAGCTCGTTATTGTTGATGTTGTTAACCTTTATCTTACCAGGTTAGTCAATAAACACTAAACATTTACATCATCACCATCTTTTACAAGAGAGACCTGGCCAAGACAGGGGCAGCCGAAGATAAAGTACCCAATCGAATCAAAAAAACGCTGTAAACAACATATAAAAACAACACAGACGAAAGCATTATTTCAATATTGAATCTGGCAGAGGAAAGGCCTACAAGGCCAGACAGGGGACACTGTCCTGGCCTATTACTGCGGAGGGAAGAAAACCAGAACAGGCCATAGAGATCTATATCAGCCATTTAAACAGAAGGGTCGACGAGTTGTACTCAGAAGTCCCCCCTACTCTGCAGTGATAATGAGTGTTCGTGGGGGGCATGAACACATAGGCTGTAGCAAGGGCAGGGAACCCCCCCCACTGGGACATTAAATGTCACCTTTCCAGCTCGACATTTAGCTTCCAAACGCCGACCGATGAATAAATGATTGTGGTGTGTTAATTGGACACAGGACAGAGATAGTCTATAACTAAAAATAAACTGGAACGATGATTTATTAAAAGCCGCGGGTAAATGGTGAATATAGAACCCCCCCCCCCCCCAAAGAGGCAACACCGCAGAGTTACCATGCATTAAAGGAACCGTAAAGCTATCCGTTGGATAGAAACAGACTGTTTGGAAGCGTCTCTTGTATGATGTTTATTTTATTTTATTTAGGTCAATGATACCAAGCGTAGGAGGTGAGGGTCAAGTTAGAGTCCCTGCAGGGATAAATCCTCTAATTCACCACTTCCCACCTCAGTCTGACACACGGCCATCCTCACCCCACTGTGTGTGTGTGTGTGTGTGTGTGTGTGTGTGTGTGTGTGTGTGTGTGTGTGTGTGTGTGTGTGTGTGTGTGTGTGTGTGTGTGTGTGTGTGTTATTTTAATTATTATTACGATCATATTTATAAAGAAACAAGCTTAATACCTGCCATATATAATCCATGTTGCAGCACTGGAAGCAGAGTGTGTATATCAACAAAGATATGTGCCCTTAATACCCAAGTAGTATTAAAGCGAGGCTGATGGTGGAAAGATTAATCTGTGGGCGTGCCAGAAAGTCCCATATCTGCTCCATCGTGTAGGTGACAGGGGAGTGTCACCCGTTTGGTCTGCTCCTAATCTGACTGCTATGTCCCCCAGTCCTTCTTCACCAACCAACCAACTCCCTCACTCACTTCAGAGGAATGGCTACTCTTTCTTTCAGCCCTCTCCAGCCCTCTTTTATCCTCTACCCCATTTCACACAGAAAGTATGTCAGCTCCATCATTTCGTGTTCACGCCCCAACATTGTACCCCGTGAGAAGAGCTAAACAACCCAGCCTCATTATATCAGACTTGATTTATCTTGACAATGTTTGGACCGCCACTGGCCGATGTTGAGCTACGTGTGTGCATACGCATTACACAGGTCTGTCGCTTCGCATTGTACATCTTGTCCACACTCTAAACCCCGACTCTCAACCTCGGTCACATCGCGTATGTGTTCGGTGACCCCTGGGGTGACTCCCACTGGAACCTGGGAACAGCGGTGGACCTCCTCGTCGCTCCTCTTAAAGGAGTGGTCGTGGAGCTGCAGATGGGCAGTCGCAGACGCCCCGGACAGGGTGACTCACCGAGTTGGTGCCGAGGATCTGGAGGTTGGGTTTGTCCGACTCAAGCAGCTTGCGCACCATCTTGAGGAAGCTCTCCACGAAGAGGTTGATGCTCTGGCAGTGGCAGGCCATCAGCAGCTGGTCCAGGGCCTCCATCGCTATGCACACGTAGCTGACCAGGGGAGGGCGGGGCTTATTCACTGAACGTATTCACGGAAGAATGGGTCGACATCACTCGGAGGAGAGATGTCGACCCATTCTGCAGCATTTGAACTGAATCAAATAGAATAGGTTGAGCGTTCGTGCAGCGGTTTTTTTTAAGCACACCGAGTTCGAAGCCCGAATCTCAGAGAGTTTGAATTATGCAAGTGTTCAGATTCCAGACTGACCCGTATCTGTGGCGAGCCACATCCCTGGACAGCCTCTCAGACAGGTAGGCCCCGATACGGTCCAGCTTCTCCGGAGCTGACAGGGCGTAGAACGTCAGCTTCTCCATGTTGGCCTTCACTAGCCCATCCTGGAAGGGAGCAACCAGAAAAAATGAAACGATAAATTGACGTTTGAGAGGGGAGAGAGACACACAAAAAAGATAGGAGTGGTTGACAGGAACAGTTGAGAAGGGACGGAAATGGAAAAGTAAAAGGTGTTGTGTTTGCTTCTGAATACAACATACAATATCAATATTTAGTATTTTTATCAAGCACAATATAAATCCCTAGTCTGTTGCCTTGAACACCTCAACTTAACATTGACGGTTATCATAACTGGACCTTGACTGAGCTCATGCGTGCTGTGTGTGTTCAAATGGCTCTATTCCTCCACCGCCGGTGGGATTATGTTAGTTAGACTCTGCTTGTCGGGAGCTTAGTGCTCAAATTAGAATTTTGTTTTTTGGAGTGTGAACATCTGCATCAGAGTGTTCATGGGCCAAACTGCAATGTCAACAGAGCCGACAGATAAAGTGGGGCCTTTCTCTTACACAGAAGGTTTAACTATGGGTACAGGAGGAACACATATCTCAACTAATCACCACCTACTCTTCCACAAACAGGCGTCCTCCCTCTAGGACTGGTAAACACTGGCAAAACTAGAATCGTCACAATGCTGCCTTTTTCATGTCAACAGCGCAGAAATGTACCTGGTTGGTAACATTTATTTAGACTCAAAAATTTAGAATCTAAGTAATTTTAGCCAATTAAAGACTGTGACTAACTAATGACAATTTAACTTCATTTCCTAGAAAACTGGTTGTGATATCTACTATACTTTACATGATTCCAGTGTAATATTTGTAACTAAAGAATAAAGGTGGAAAACAAGACCATAGTATTTTGAGAATTCCTTTTGGATTGAATGATTTATATCATCACTTAATAATGTGGCATACAATCATTTAGCCTGGACCAACTAATTGCAAAATAGTTTGTTGAGGATGGCCTTGCAGTTATGGTTTTTGTAGTGAATTAGTGGTTATTCTCTACTTGATGGAAAATATAGCAAAGCATTATTTCCATGTTTACTGCTAAACTATTTAGGATTAACTGATTAGAAGACTCGTTAGATTAATATTAAAAACAACATTTTTAAACAAACAAGTAAATAACAAAAAGCATCCAAAATAGGTTTGAATAATAATACTTTTCAGACAAAGCAAGGCCATTTTAGACATGCTTTGGGGTCTGCTCTTACGTGATGGGTTTTTGCTGTGACATTTGATAAACCATCTAAACCAGAAAACAAAGAATAAATGGTGGCAGGTTAACCATTAAACACAGCCATGATGTGGAGCAGCTTCGGTATCTTTTACCTCGGGGTCCTCTGGAAAGATGTTGTCCACCAGCCTCTTGTAGCGAGGCCTCAGGGCACCACAACAACCGCACACCCCTGTAGGAGACAAAGGACAGGATACCATGGCGTCACTGAGATGTGCTTTGATATAAGACACCCCAACACATTCTTGGCCTGCCCGGTTAAAAAAACGCCCATTCGATGGATAACAAATTGGGCTTGACAGATGCATTATTGTAGTAAGCAAAAGCTCAAGCACATGCTGAGTGTTGTGTTGGCACGGTCTTGCACAACTTTATCATCAACTTTACTTAACCGTGCTAAGAGTTTAGCACGCGCACACGCACACGCACACGCACACACACACACACACACGTGTGTGAACCCCCCCTGCAGACATTCCCCAAACAGATACACTAACACATATTTGTGGGAACCACAGAAGTGTTTGAAGAATAGAGACACACACTGTGAATTTTCTGACTTTGCAGCAAGGAGACAGCTAACTAGGCTGCCAATGGCAGCTGGAATGTGATTGGTCCGGGGATTTCAGCAGTGGTGAGTCATAAGGAGCCTCTGGGACAAAAAGGAAGCTAGTGAACGGAATAACCTACTAAAATATTACACCATTGTGAACCCTTTTAGAAACACACACTCACCAGCAGCCCCAGTCCGCATATACGTTTTTATAAGAGCCGACCACAATACATACTGATTTTTCCTGGACTGCATTTGGGTTACAAAAATATTCGACATAGACACAGTTTTGAATTTGAGCAACAACCCTGAAAAAACACCAAAAGGCTTCCGTCTTTCCGATGTTTATTTAGTGAATCCTTTGGGAAGGCTGTCTCCTTCTTCCTGCAGTCTTATCAGTAACCTTCACCTTGGTAGTGGAGGAGGCAGACAGACAATGCAGGCAGAGCCTCCTACTGGAGACACATCATCCAGCAATCAGATACGAAAGAGGCCCAGAAGACACTGTGTGTGTGTGTGTGGGGGGGGGGGGGGGGGGGGGGGGGAGTGAGGGAAAGAGTGATGGCATTTTAAAAGGCGTCTGTCCGACTTTAAGTCATGCCCAGACTTTACTCCCGACAGCAGGAGTCTGACCAGTGCTGTGGGTTTTTTCTTCACTTTGGATCTATTCATAGCCTTACCTCGGCCCCCTTATCTATCACTTCAAACAGGAATATGGGCTGTGTCTGCCCAACACCTCCTCCACACTCCTCTCTCACTCTCTCTTCCTGGCATTGTTGGCCCACAGCCTGGCTATAGGTGACAGAGATAAATGACTGACCACACTGATGGATACCCGGTGGGAAAGAAGAAGAAGAAGAAAAAGAAGGGACGAGGCCTTAAGAAAGGAGTGACAGAAGGATGGATAAAGAGCTAAAAGGAAGGAGTAAGAAGTGATAGTGTTGGGGGTTGATGGTGGGGATGGGGATGGGGGTGGGTAGGCAGGTGGTGGTGCTCACCAAGTGAGTCACGGATTAACGTTGGATACTGCGTCCTTTCTCCACCGGCACACAGCAAATCTACTTGGCCCTCGGCCAATACGTCAACACACACACACACACGGTGAAGCCAGTACATCTTTATACGTGCACAGTCATATACAAAACATACACACAAACTAAAGCAAATGTTGCTTCTTACCACCTTATTATTGCTTGCTAAAAACCAACAGTTCTGTGACAGCACATTAGCAGCAGAGTTAAACCCACATGCAAGCAATAAAGTATTGAAATTAATGAACAGTGCGCAACAACAGGCACTTTTGTAAATTAATCCATGCCATTATTAGCCTTTGTGTAGGCAGCCCAGGGCCGACAGTGTGCTGGGTTAGTGCCTGAGTGATGCTAGTTCAGTAGGGCAAAGGAAAATTCCAACGCAACACCATGTACACCCATTGGAACGGCTCGAGGAGCCACCAAATGCAGACTTTTAATCCTTCAGGTCTAGATCCGATCTAGATATATCCTCCAATATTTCAGCCCGGAAATGTACAGGAATATCAGATCAACTTAGTTAGTTCACAAGGTGGACTTGTAGTGCTAGCACTAGTAGTGAGTACTCAACCTAGATCGTAAACCAAATATAATGACAAGAATGAAATTGGTTATACTTCTTCCACAGAGATGTCCAAGTTGAGGATTACAAATATTCAATGTTGAGTTGACTTATGCGACAGTAGAGTGAATGATGTGTTGATTGCATCAATGATGGAGATTGTTGGACAGAGTTATTGAGTATTCTGTTGAGTATTTATCAACACATTTTTACTTTTCAATAGACCACACATGCCTCCCCTGAATGGTATGGGTGGTTGGTTTTTTATGGGTAACCATTTATCCAAATACCATTGACAATGCGACTGATTGTCAATGGTATTTTGGTTTGTTTTTTCTTACACATGGCTATAAATGGCAACTCCACCGAATTCCTTTCTGCCAATGTAAGAAGGTCAAAGGCGTTTATCTGGGATCTTGAAGAAATTGTGCAAAGCAAGTGTCAGTTGCCATCTTTTTAAGGGACATCTGGCTCTGACCTTAGCCAATAGGAAAACTGTAATCAACACAATACAGAGAGAGAGACGATGCTGGCTCTGTGTTGTTGGTTCAAGTATGTTGTGGTTGCTGCGTTGCAAGATTATTTAAGAACATCATACAACATTGTAAACAGCACCACCATTACTCCTGTCGACTAACATTAATCCCTCCCGACTCCTTGGAAGGCAATAGGGTATATAAACACTTTATTTCTGTACAAACATGGCTGTTTGGTGATTGAATGAATCAGACCTGCACGGCAGCTGCACACACACACACACACACACACACACACACACACACACACACACACACACACACACACACACACACACACACACACACACACACACACACACACACACACACACACACACACACAAATCAGTTCAGATGTTCAGACCTTACAATCACCATTTTTAGCATGGCTGACAATGACGACATACACACCTATCAACCAATCAGTAAGATGCTCAGACCTTACAATTGCTGTTTTCAGCATGGCTGACAATGACAACATGCAGCTAAAAGGTTAATTATTTGACCTATCTGCAAATAACGACTTTTGAAAAGATTATTTTTAGCAAACTGCGCTCTGGAATGGAAGGGAAACCATATTTCCATTTTTAGCAAACACTGTAGCACTGACCTTTAATTAAGGGGCTTCAGCCCTTCCATTCCTCA
This sequence comes from Micromesistius poutassou, assembly GCF_964030765.1. NCBI lineage: Eukaryota > Metazoa > Chordata > Actinopteri > Gadiformes > Gadidae > Micromesistius > Micromesistius poutassou. Next base: position 8,664,108 of record NC_140289.1, read on the forward strand.
CCTGAGCCCAAGTACTCCATGCTAGAGATGGTCGACCCGACTGAATAACAGGAAAGAGGAAGAGCGGCGAGCGGCACAGAGAAGTGGAATGTCAAAGGACAACAGGGAAGCTACCGATAATCAAAGCAGTATTGACAAGCCAATGCAGGGAACCTGGAAAACACACACGACCCATTCACAAACAAGCATAGTGTTTGTGTGAGTATGCGTTCCTTTGCTTTCCCACATATCAGCTTAGGATGATGGCCCACTTAAAATGTATATATAAATAGATATATATATTTATCAGACCACAGGACAGCAGAAGATCAACATCTCATGAGAATCCTTTCAGGAAATAGGGGATTAAACCCGCACACAAATACCCTAGTCTACTTTGGCTATGGATTTATGTTGCATATTGCATCAGCTATACAGTATATTTACTGTAAATAACCATTGTGATTAAAAGTTATATTCAATGTCATTCAAATTCGATGTCATTCCGATAGTTCATTTAACAGTTTGGGAAGTAATTCCTTGGGTCTCATTCGACAACATCTAACACAAGCCTGCCTGGCAGCATCTAAAAGAAAGGAAAACAAAAAGAGACTATGTCACCAATTCCTTGGGGGAGTCCTTGTTCATTCTCACAAACATTTAGCATGTTCACAGTTTGGAGGTCAGCGGTACATGATAACAAACACCTCAGCAAAATAACGTTCAATGTTGTCTTAGAGACGCTTTAATTACATAACGGAGCGGGGACTGATTAGACGCACTCAAGCACAGCTGGAGTCGCAAACCAGGGAGAGAGAGAGAGAGCGAGAGTTAGAGCAAGGGTGTCGGAGCGTCAACCAACTATGCTATTTTGAAAAAGGCATACGTGAGGGCATATCCTAAATCACGGCCAGCTAACCAACCAACCAACCACACACACACACACACACACACACACACAGGCCTGTGTGTGTGGAAGTGACGCAAGAGCATAGTTCAGCACCAGGATTGCACACAATAGCTTAAACTATAATTAACAGGGGCAGGTTAAGGTAAGTGTTTGCTTGGACGTCCAAGCAGAGCAGGCAAGCTTGCATGCTGAAGGGAGGAGCAGGGGGGGAGCTGATGTCCCAAAGTGTCAGAAATAGCGTGATGGATAGAAAACCACATCAGTGAGACAGAAAGACAGACCCCAGTCAAAACGCTTTGCATGGGAAGACACTAAGAATTCAAACAAAGTATTCACATACACACACCATTAATTAAAAAACAAATATTAAATGGTGCTACAAATGGCCACAAAAGTGTTGCGTTAACTCAAGTGCATTGCTTATGCATCTAATGCATCTCTGTATTACCTAGATAAAACACAAATATTGCATGAATAAGATACAAAAGATAAAATAGATATACAATAATTATATTACTTGTGTCTTTAAGGCATCAGCAGAGTGTCATTTGTCATTAGTAATGAACAGGTAACAGAAAGGTTAATTGGCATTTAAACAACAGTTTAGTCCAAAAGAATAGAGCGCTAAAAGCCCACTATCATCAACAGACAAGCCAAGCCAGTTAGTGAGAACACTTGGTTCAAATAGCTCAATTGAAACACAGCTTCTACACCATCTGAACAGCAAGGTCGCTTCTCCCCAGTCACGACGCCCATTGTTGTGGCTCTGGGAACGTCGTGAATCCAGTCAGCACCCACGCACGGCACAGCCCTCAATCTATCTATACGCCAGGTTCAGAGAGTGCATTTGATCCCTGGTGGGCGGCCGGGAAGCTGGTCTAACACTACCCCCGCCACCACTGATCTACAGACACATCCCATCTGACCAAAAGTCCTCTGGGATTGTGTGGGGACAGAGCGGACAGAGTGTCTATGAATCTCACACACACACACACACACACACACACACACACACACACATACACACACGCACACACACAGGCACGCACACACACACACACACCGCCTGGTGCCCAAACTGAGGTGTGGAGCATGCAAAGGGCTTAGACATGGCTGTCTGAAGAACTTTGTTGTGCCCCCTGCACCCCCCCCCCCCCCCCCCAATCACCAAGCTTACTTCTGGGGCAAATAAACTCAAATGTCTTGAGCTCAAAGCAGATTAGGTTACTGCAAAGCACACAATTATAGAGATCATCAATGTCTTAACAATAGGGTTAGGGTTATATGTATGCACTGAAATTTCTGCAACATTACATTTTGAAAAGCCATTCATTCTTAGGAGAACCGACCAAAACACAAGTAAATATGACAATATATTAGAGTTCTGATTGCGTTCCTGAAAATCAAAATGAATTGTAAAGCTCTGGATGTCATCACAATGCCAGAGTAAACAAATACCCCATGGTCAACAGCAACATTCCAGTTTTCCATCACATTGTACTGCTTTCACACGCACAAGCGTCAGCCCGCTCCAACACATGAGCTACTCCATACAAGTTAACAAACGCAGGCATTTACAGCGCAATAAATCCACCCTGGATGAGGTCCTCATGTTATTACCGAAAATAAACATGTCCAAAAGTGGCGTTGCACGCTATCCGTCCGGCACGGTGCCCTGGCAAGAGTCTAGTTTGTCAAAATAAGCCGACGTTGAAACACCGTAGGATCAGAGAACACAGTCTACTAGGCATGAGATAAGAGTACTATAATTTAAAGAATGTGGCAAAACAAGATAAACAGTGACGACTTTGCTGGTTTACTTACACCACCCCCCAGGCATACACACACACACACATTCCTATTTACAAAGACCTACACAATAGAAGAGCAGAGAAAAAGAAGTGTGGGATTGTCTTCCTTCTTACCGTACATCGATCGTGATGATCAAGTGACTCTACAGTGAACAGTCTGCAGCCTTTGCAAACGCAGCTTCAGCCACTCTCTCACAGACAGCACACACACAGAAAATGCTCACACACGCATACGTCTCTCTCACTGAGAGGAATTGCCTGCACGTGCACCAAGAAACCTAGCAAGAATGCCACCGTGGAGCGCGATTGGTGCAGAGCCTAGCTTGAAGCAATGAGCTATACACGCTCCCCCCCCCAACCCCCCCCCCCCGACGCATTCACATGTGCACACACACACACTCACTCACACAGTCACACGCACAAGGGACATGAGGAAGAAACGTCATAGCGCAGCGGGCTGTGATGGTGACCTTGGATTTTCCTATTTGCCTTCTGGAACAGCGCTTCTCAAGAGGGTACTGCAGATTACACATCGGCTGATGGAGGGAGACAGAGAGAAAAAGGGAGAGCGAGAGAGCAGAATTACCTCTCTCTCGCTCTCTACCGATTGAAATGTATGGAAATTTATTTTTGTAAAATCATATAAATAATGGACGACGTAGGTGAATCTAAGCAGAAAATCTCTTATCACTCTCTCATTATAGCTCTTGAAATCATTGCAAAGGCAAAACAGCAAAGAACTTTCAAAATGCCAAAAACAACCAGCTGTAATATTCTGTGCATCACGTGTTTCGACTGCTTATGCTTAACCCTAACCCTATACAGCATCATCCTTAAAAACACTGACATCTTCAATTCTCAAAAAAAACATAACAAAGATGTCACGATACACTTTACAAAATATTCTGCCTCCCCATCACTGCCTGATAGCGTTTATGTTTTTCTCAATATTAATTAAATGTATACAGTATGTCAATACTGTACATCAGTATGTCTTCAATGTCCAAAATAATCTAAAAATAACCAAAATTGTCCCTTCATTTAATTTCTACACACACAAGCATCCAGCTACCCTTTTTAATGACCAAAATCACTTTCGTCAGCAGTTGCAATTCATCAACATGAAAAAGCACTGGCCCTCTCTGGGCAATCACACTCATTTAAATGGGCCAAAACCATGAGAGCTGATGCAGTGTTAATTATGATTCCCTTGACTGCAGCATTGTACCGGCCATCCCTGCACTCATCCACTAAAGGCCAGTTGTGGCCCGGCACCTTTGTCTTGGTTTGCTAAAATTCTCCTAATTGTTTTGGTTATCAATGGCACTCACAAAGTACAGAAAATTGTCTTTTTTTTTTTTTTGCACCGTACACCGTAGTAGATTGTTATGAATATTGCACTTTGCCAATTTAAAGACAACCACAAATTTGGCCAAACTTAGCTCTCCCAAGTACTGGCAACATTACCAATGCGCATTATGGAGCAGGGTAGATTATCAAGTCAGCACATATCATGATAAATAATCCATTAAGCCCTTTCAGGTCCACTGTAGTGTACAACCATAACAATCAAGTCTGATATCACTTTTCACATCCTTGAGAAGCTTCACATCAGGCCAAATAAATGACATACCACAAATACATTTACATAATATGAAAACTCAATAGACATCCGCGGTATTCCTGATCCTAGGGCTTAACAAAGAGCACAGCCAGTCCTTGGCCGGAATGCAGCGAGGGGGTTAACACACCAGCCATCACACCCACCTTTGCCAACGCGATGGTCCAGAATGGTACGACAGTCCAGTGCCAGCCTCCGAGAGGCCGGGACTTCAGGCACAGGCAGTGGCATGACAAACACACGCGCGCACACACACACACACAGTCACACCACACCCCCAACACAGCCAGAGACCCGAAAGCCTAGCACACAGAAAAGCTCCTGCACAACACTAGAAACAGGACCCTCACTGACACCGATGATGAAGTAAGCAAATCTACAACAAGTGAAAACCTGCGAGACCTGGCTGAATAGCATACAAATCAATACGGCTTGACTCAAGAGAAAAAAAAGCGCATTTTATATGAGGAAGAACAGCCAACAACAAAAAAAACTGCTGAGCTGCAAACATTGACCGACTGACTAAACTGTTTCCTCCCAAACTGTCCTCGCTGTTGTATTCTACCGTCTCTTAGGCTACAAGGCAACACTTTAAATACACGCACACAGAAAAAAAATGCCCAAGACAATAAACTCCCAATGATGAAAAGTTTTTGCCACGCGAAAAACACACGCAAAAAGTTACTAAACAAATTTTGCTTGGCAACAGGTCGCAACCCTTCTTCGATGCCCCTCTGTTGACCAATGATGACTGGATCAACCACTGAGATTAGTCCCTTTAAGTAGCTCTGTTCTTTCTGCCGCTCCCTCTCATTAATAAACATCTCACCAACACAATAGATCTCCCTACCCAAGTTCCAGTCCCTCGCCCCCTCTATCTCAGAGAGAGAGAGACGAGAGAGAGAGAGAGAGAGAGAGAGAGAGAGAGAGAGAGAGAGAGAGAGAGAGAGAGAGAGAGAGAGAGAGAATGAGTGGGATTGTTAACTATTCAGCCACATAGCTGATTGACAAGTCAAGGACATGATGTAATGTAAAACGTTGAGAAACAAGAGAAAACATTTGTTCATCGATGCTAAACTCCAAGGAGCATGTTCAAAATAATAGATGTTTACACACACATGACAATCTGCAGTGCATTCTGATGGCAATAATACTTTTTTATTTTTTTATTTAGAAATTTCTTGCTGACCTGTCATGTTCGATGTTGGGCACAAGGCGGCGTTGCTCTTCCAGAGTCAGCGAGGCTGGGAACCGATGGAGCAACAATGCCCCGAACTGAGCCTTCACGTCGGGCGCTCGAAACAAGGAAACCTGCAGGATATCCTTTGGCCTGTGCAATATCCGACATTGGTTATGTTCAACACCATGTACCAAGATAACGTTCAACGGGGCACTGAATCACTCTCACGCAACAGCGAGAATAGTAGCAGGTGTATTAAGATAGCGGAAAAACATAAAAGTTTAAAGGCTGCTGAAGCTACTATCGTTCCCTAAAGGCGGTCAACACACCCAGGGACACTTCTCGTTGACTAACCTTAAAATCATTGCTGTAGATGTGCTAGTTTCATATTCTAAACACAGGTGAGCGGTATATTTCTATTGACATTCAGTTCAAAGTATTCGTTACATAAAACCTTTTAAACAGCCTAACCTAATCCTGGCAAACCAGACTACCCCATCCATAGTAGCTAGAATGCTAACCATGCTAAAGTTAACGGGCTTAAATGTTCACTGGCAGACAAGTGACACATACTATACTCACCATGAAATGAGAGCAATTAAAACAATTAAACAGTATGCGACACCCGGAAAGTCTATGTTGGGTTAAAGTATCCGGGATATGAAGTCGGTTAGCTACAGCACTACTTTAACCTTTCTGTTTTGCTGTTAGCGGAATATTATAATGATGGTCTGGGGGGGGGGGGGGCTGCCTTCATTGCTAAACAAATGTGGTCCTACTCGTACAGTAGGCGTGATGCACATCACGACCGTCACACACGCACTGATTCACAAAAATGAATGCGCAGAAGCTGTATCTATTGCGGGAACTCAAATCCAGTGTGTTTGTAAAAAGTGAAGTGAAGGAGATGGATGGATGGACAATATAATAGTAAGAAGTAAATAGATTATATACATTTATTTTAATTTTTTATATGTAGGCTACATATGATATATACCTTTCTTTTCAGCATATGGATGTAGGCCAACTCAATTATATACAGTGACTTCCATAGGCCTACATAGCAAAGAGCGATGTACCTGAAGCAGGTTGAAGCATGGATGTAGCCTCTATTTGAAGCGGTACCCTCAGCTTCATCCTAATTCCCCAATGTAGGTATTACAATACTGCCACACAAAAGCCTGAGAAAAGCTCCGATCAGCTGAATTAGCTGTTTTGTCAACAGTACCCCGATTTACATGAACAGTACTATTACTGTATTATTTTATTTTCATTTTTATTTCTTTGTTATATAAGGGTGTTTAGAGTAAACGTGTTAGATTAAAGTGAATCTGTGTTTTGTTTGATCTGAGTACACAAACACAAGTTATTTATATTAATCGTTATAATAAAGGCCTAAGCAATAGCAGTACTAGCCCTCAACTAGGCTATTACTAGGGCCACTATTGCTCCTCCTAATACTGGGAACATTATGATTAATCTGAGTAATAATAGCAATCATAATAGCTATAATAATTGCAATAATTATTATTCTTTTTGTTGGAACAAACTTGTTGTTTGTTTGGCTTCTCTAAAATAAGAGTCATACTTTGTGACATGGTATTCTCAGCTAGTTGCATCTCTGTTAACACTTTTAAGTCATCATGATGTAACTGATTATGAATTAGGTTTTGCCTTGCTCAAACCTAGTGGTTGATAGTGGACCTCTTATAATCATTTATTAGGAGCTAGAACATGAATAAATTAATAAATGAAAACTTTGATTTGGTATGTACATTAATGAAAGTAGCATATATTAAATAATATAGAAAATTCATCTGGGCCAAAAAAGTTCTCCCATTTTTATAGAACGGTTTGTGGTGTAGGCTACAATGATGCGGACGATGATTATCTGCTCATTATCTGATCAAGGTTTTGTATTTGTCTCAGGTCTCCATTTGCATGTAAACAAGTTGATTCTCAACACTGGAACGGATCTTCCTGTTAACTGGTCGCCACTTCACCCGACACACGACAGGCGCTGCCAGGTTCAAGGGCCCCTGCCAGTATGACGTGGCATCCGTTCTCTGTTCTGGCAGAAGGTTCTACTACTACGCATACACTGCACCAGGCCAATGCACATTAGGCCAATGCACATTAGGCCAATGCACATTAGGCTTTCACAAAAAGATCTAAACACCGTAAGTAGAGTGTTTGCGCGCACGTAAGCCGTGTGGACGAACCCTCGGCTGGTTTGACATGCATGCTGCTGGAAATCAGCCGCTTACTGATCAGTCTAAATACAATTAGCGTGAACCATAAGAGGACTTGCACATGCCCGTGGCTCATCTTGGTCTAAAGGCTAAGAAATGCTGTAACCTATAGAAGCTTAAATGTGGATTTCCATAGCCTTGTAAAATAAAGGTATTCAATTATTTCCTTGAGACCAAGTTGGGTATGTGCTGTAAGAAAGGGCCCCTGTAAGTGGGATATTTAAAATAATACTACTAGGATATTTAAAATAATATTTTTTTACACAATGAAAAAATTACATTTTGTCATCTGCGAGATGAGTTGTCTCAATGCTTAAAACGGTCAACTATTTCTGGCTGTACATATTTCTGCATGCCCCCTTGGGATAGAGGTGGGATAGACAGATGGGAGCTCATTAGGGTCAGTCTTATAAGGGCTTTGTGCTTTGCCTGTTTGTGCACACAATTAGCAAAAGGAGACTTAGGGGCTTGACTTAGCTGAGGTCCACCGAGACTACAGGTCCATGCTGATGCTGTTCTGTCAAGCCAATCATCTTGTTCACTCACCCTCCCGACCCATGTACAGTGAATACAAAATGGAAAACTGAAAAGCATCTCCATACCATGGTTACTCTTCAAGAGTAGGCCTTTAAGTGGTTTTCAAAGCGAAGGAAAAAAGGCTTGTTTGCCAATTAGAAAGACATAGTATCCAATGAGAGTATATTGCTGTTGTGGACCACTGTAAATATATCTTACAAGTTTCCTTTCCTCTTCCAGTAATTTGCACTACCTAACCAAGTGACTCGTCCTGAACTATATGGATGACATGAAGCATCTTAAAATTAAACAGATTTGTAGATGAGTGGCTTTCAATATATTATCATCATTGCCACTTAATTGTTGTTAATTTATATCTATAGCTATAGATATAGATATAGATATAGATATAGATATAGAGAGACAGACAGACAGACAGAGAGGGGATAGAGAGAGAAAGAGAGGGATAGAGAGAGAGCTAGAGAGAGAAAGAGAGATAAAGAGTTTTGACTATGAACTTTGAAATATATGAAATTGAAATATCAATAATAATAATGATCATAAATGTATTTGTAATTATTCTTTGTTTTGTTATGTCTGTCAAATGCTTTGGCGAGAGAGAGAGAGAGAGAGATGGGTTACCAGGAGTGACAGTGGCTGCTGACTAAGTAATCCTCTTTGGACCACTCACTCCTGAAGCTCTTCTTTGTAGCAATCCCTTGACTTGACCTTATGAGTTGCTCCCAACTGCAACAGGTTGTTAACTACAACTCTCAACAATATATGTATCTTATTCTTCCTGAAGGGGATTCAGGAGAAGTGGATTATGCACAGGTTACTTTTCAAGATAGATATCCACTATTGCATTTGGCCTTTGGACATAAGCAGTGGAGACACGTGATGCACAGAATGCAGGTTTGTTTTTGTTGTTGTTTCTCGTCTCTTGCAGCTACAATGTATTACAGCGTGAGGATAATTATTGTAATTAATGTTATTCTATGCAACATAAATTATTCAAGTTGGATGACCCCATGTATCCTGTCACTTTTTGATGGTGTACGGACACATTGACATTGAGAATAGCTGACTTGCTCATCTGTTGGGAATATTGGTCACACCTAATAGGTTTAGGTAGTTGTAGTTAGCCATCCGCCATGCAGTGTCATCAGTATACCCTGCAACAAATAGACAACTAACAGCAAGTCTGTCATGAATTTTGAGTCATCAACAACCTCTTAATTCAACTATTTAGATACTCTAAGTACATTCACTAGCCAAGGCAGAACAAAGACCAGCGGCTATTCTCCTAATCACAATGGCTTGTCAAACGTGGGAACCTGCGTGTTTTTTTTTTTTTTTTCATTTATTCACTTTTGAAGACATGGGAAAGCAGTCATGGGACAGTGGAGTACATGAGTGTGTGTCAGGGGGGTGGGGGCTAAAAGGTCAACGTTAATACAGCCAGAAGGACAGAAAGTTTATCTCTGAGAATTAGTCAGCTCAGGGGTTGACCTGACAACCCGCTCAGTTGTAAGCAAAAGCCCCCTAAGGCTTGTTGTGTAGGCACGTGGATCAGCCCACAGATACACTGACATGTATAAACACTACAAAGGGAATTGTCTTTTCACCGCTATGCAATGTTATTATTTATTCCAGTGTTGAGGAAAGGATTTATGTATAGAGTTGAATTTTGGCTTGAGATCCACCCCATAGGTATAAGAAAAGGTAAAAAAAAAATAACATCAAAAGCATTCAAATTGGACTCCATGTATGGTCATCATTAATGTTCTTTCCTCTTTAATGGTCTTTTTCGTAAACCTTATCTGTAATACGTTGTGAAATCTGCTACATAGGTTGTCAATTGCAAAAAACATAAATAACTGCTGCATAATGCCATGTCTTTTAGGCTGTTAATTTAGCAAATGTACTACTATGCTATACAGTATAGTGTACCTCTGTAGATATGCTACATCAAAGCTAGGCCACATTGCTAAACATGACTTATGGCTTATGAAAATGTCTCCCCTTTTTTCTTGCTCAGACTACTTTGATCTTCTGAGCTGAGACCTACAGCATTGAAGGGTCATTGAAGGGCATCAGCATGGTGACCTTTGCAGAGACAACAGTGGTCTGCCCCATGGAGCTTCGCGAGCCCACCTGCCACATCATCCCGCTGTCCCCCGGGCTTCGGCGGAAAAAGATGATGTGGCAAAAAGCTGTGAAACACATCATCATCCAGAAGGAGCTTAATGTCCAGGTGAATAACAACAACAACAAACAACAACCTCACATCATTAGATGGACAGCCGCAGACCTCACTTTAAATCATTTTAAGGAAAATATCAAGTCCTGTGATTCCTGTTTTGTGTGTTTGTTTTATAAATGTATGACTTTACAACTTAAACCTGCACGCCCACTTTTTCCAATGGGCAGCCTCTAGTGGCTCGACTTATAGCTACAGTTGTTGCTATATAGTTGGAAAGATCAGAATAAAACGATTTATAAAGAACAATTCCCTGAACAGATTCAAAGTGTTGTAGTTCATATATAGCTGCATTTGAACTTTGCAACTCTCTGCAGGTGGGCGTGGAGCCCGCGCCCAAGATGTTCGTGACGGACGCCTACATCGAGGCCATCAACCGGCAGATCCGCGACAAGGCCTCGCGCGGCTCCAAGCGGCGGTCCTCCGCGGTGCGCATGTTCCCCCTCCCACGGAGCTCCTCCACCCCACACGTCAGCCCACTGGCGGGCAGCTGCGTCAGTGACGCAGACTTCTTCGTGCGCTGGGGCCACACCGTGCGCGGCGTCTTCATCCCGACCCTGAGGCACACCTTCAAATCCAGAGACCTGGAGAAGCTATACCAGCAGCACCTGTCCCACCAGCGCCGCACCTCGCTGGCCGTCACCAACGTCATCGACGCCGTGGCCAAGCTCCACATCCTGGTGCTGTACCTGGCGCTGGTGCCGGAGGCCTCGCCGGACCACCTGCGCGGGTGGCTCACGGGCCTCTTTATGGCACTCGCCGTGACCCTGTGCGTGGTGGTGTTGACCTGCAAGGCCTCCATGTCGCCGCACTGGCTCCGTTACGCCGGCCTGGCCAGCTGGCTGTCCCAGACCACGCAGGGGCTGGGCGGGCTGGTGTACGGGCTGGAGCGGGACCCCTCGTGGTACGTGCTCTTCACGTTGTTCGCCACGTACACGCTGCTGCCGCTGCCCCTGCTGTGGGCCATGTGCGCCGGCGCCCTCACGTCGGGACTGCACCTGGGAGCAGAGGCGGTGCACTGCTACCACGACGCCGTGCTTTTGAGAAAGGTGGGATCCTCTGAGGGGACAGTGGTGTTTTGATTTAGTTCTACCTCTACTCTTAAGGCTTAGTTATGGTTCCACGTTGACGCAACGCAAGGGGGTTTATGGACCCGTTACGTCCTTGTGGACCCTCCTTGTGTCCACCGCAAGGGCCTGACGTGTGCCTCCAAAAAATTGTATCCCTGCGTCGAGGCCACGCAGCAGCAAGGGCCGTGATCGGTCCGCTCAATAAAACCAGATGCAGAACCAACGAGGTTCATGACTGCGTCAAAGCGTCTGCATAGTCATTGCGTTGTGTCGACGTGGAACCCTAACTGAGCCTTTAGATCCCCTCCTGCAGCGGGTGATCATAAGGAAAAAGGTCTGCATACAGGTTTACACTGATGGAACAGAAATTTAACTTTGGATCCCATCTAGATCAGTTGTTCGTCATTTAGACGGAGTACGGTTATGTATTATCTCCTGTGTTTAATTGTTATCCCACACAGGTGTTTGCCAAAGGCCTGCTTTACTTTGGGATGAACACAGCAGGCTTATTCATCCACTATCTGACAGACCGTTCCCAACGGCAGGTTTTTCTTGAGACCCGCCGTTGCATCGAGGGACGCCTCAAACTGGAGGTAGAGAACCAGAGACAGGTAGGTGGGAGGCCAGTGAGGGGGACATACTCTAATAAGATAGGTCTATGATTGTTTATCACTTACCAATTTGGACATTCAGTCACATTGTTGTGGAATTAGAATTTTTTTTTTGCATTGGTTTGGTATTTATGACCAATGTATTCTTTTACTTTTCTTACCAAGATAGATTGTGTGATTCACCCATGTGTTCTATTTTGATCCAGGAGCGTCTGGTGCTCTCCATCCTGCCTTCCTTCGTTGCCTTGGAGATGATAGCTGATATGAGCACTTTAGGGGAAGAGCTCAGTACACAGGAATTTCACAAGATCTATATCCACCAGTACAAAGATGTCAGGTATATTTACACACACACACACACACCCACGTACAAACGGCCACACACACACCCACACACACATGCACAAACACAAACACACATGCACACACAGTAGCAGTCATACACACGTACGCAAACACATACTCATACCACTGTACACACACGCACATGTGCATAAACACACACACAAACACACATGCACATTCTTTCTCTCTCTCCCTCTCTCTCTCTCTCTTTCAAACACACGACATGCGCGCACACACACACACACACATGCATTCTTTCTTTCTCTCTCTCTCTCTTTCTGAATAAACGCACATTCACACACACACACACACACACACGCACACACACACACACACTCACATTAATGAAATCTCTCTTCTCCGCAGTATCCTTTTTGCTGATATCAAGGGCTTCACCCTGTTGTCCATGAACCTCTCTGCTCAGGAGCTGGTCAAAGTACTCAATGAACTGTTTGGCCGCTTCGATCGGCTAGCAGAGGTATGGATATTTAATTACAGACAAGCGGGCAACAAGCTTATAATATGATTTTACAATAAGGATATTAAAAAGACGGGCAATCAGAAATCCAGTAAAGTGAAGGCATACTTAAATATGTTTATGAAAAAAGAGAGGGAACTTCAACATAAGAAAATAATTTTCTATTAGATACCGCACTCATAGCAAACTTAATCAGTTAATTTCAACAAATGTAATAAAATAACATTTAGGCCTCACCAAATCAGCCTTATCAATGCTCTGCTGGTTTCTTTGTATCTTCCAACAGGAACATCATTGTATGAGGATAAAGATCCTGGGGGACTGTTACTACTGTGTGTCCGGGGTCCCTGAGCCCCAGCGTGGCCACGCCCGCCACTGCGTCGAAATGGGCCTGGCTATGATCAGCACCATCCGGTCAGCCCCTCTTCCATCTGTTGCACTAAAGGACCATGACGACAAGTCATGGTCTTATCCTTATAACTCCACTAAGAGTAACATCAACTCTTAACTCTTATCTTTATTTCTGTAGCCTGGTAACAATTCACTTCACACACATGATTAAGGGACATTGAAAAAGTTGTCTAATAATCAACACACGGTATCCCTAACGTTTTCCGCTCAGGCTCGTGAGGCAACAGCTCCACCACGACGTGGACATGCGCATCGGGATCCACTCGGGCTCGGTGCTGTGCGGGGTGCTGGGCCTGCAGAAGTGGCAGTTTGACGTCTGGTCCTGGGACGTGGGCATCGCCAACATGCTGGAGGCTGGAGGCATCCCTGGGTGAGTGCCGGGCTTTGCGTCCGTAACAAGATGGCCACTGTGAATGATGGCTCCTATTGCTGTGTTATGTAGACTCATGTTATGCGGTATAGTTTGAGTGTAGTGATATTTCATTCAGTGATTTCATTTTCTGCGTTGAGGATTTAAATTAGTTAAAGCAAATGTGGTCAGGTTGAAATTGCCTGGCAAAGGACACTCACAACTGTAAAGGTTTGTCTTGGATCTTGGATCGGACTCGATAAACCAATGACTTGACTTTGACTTGAGCAAGGTGGTCTCAATGACACAAAAAAGAAAACCGGTATAACATTTTATAATATTCATTGGCTGGTTTAAGCAGCCTCACCTGGCCTGAGTGAGTCAGACTGATTGGACTCTGGGGCTGGGTGAGGCTGCACACCTGTTGTGTATTGAGAAATCAATGGCACATGTTAAAGTAGTCATCACCACACACACAGAGAGATCTCCTGCATGGCAACATGGAGCACCAGGCCATGTTACACTTGCTGTGTAACAAAGTACATGCTGCACGCCACTCAATCCCCCTAGGTGACTTTAACTGGGCTCCTCCAGATAATGGTGTTCATCACCTGGTGCTCCACGTTGCTGTGCACGATCTCTCACTGAGTGTGTGGTGAGGTCTGTGCTGTGTTCCAATATCCATACTTCCATGAGTACACTTAAACGTAGTACACTAACCGCACTCACTAAGTGCGCTGATTTTCAGATGTCAGTGTCGTTCCAAATCGTACTCCATGGTGCACTAACCCGAAATTACGATCCCGACTGCCGCCGCGGCTCCTCCCCCGCAATAAACATCCCGCTTTGAATGGTGAACTCTTTATGCATAGTAGCTATGAAAGCTACAAAAGGACTCCATTAATGCAGGCTATGTGGAAAATGCACCGACGTTGGCTCAGCCTGGCGCCACCTCTTCCACTACGTAGCTAAGATGGCTGCGGTTGAGTACGAAAAGTGTACGTCGATCCACACATCGAGGTTTGACCATTTTGAGTACACCATCCAGGTCAGTACACTTCTTTTCGCCCTGATCTGAATTGGAACGCCCTACGTACTCAAACTAAGTATAGTGAGTACGGCTAGTATGGATATTGGAACACAGCACTGGTTTACCCTGTGTACGTTTATTATTAACAGGTGTGCAGCCTCACCCAGCCAGCCCCAGACTCCAATCAGTCTGACTTGGGCCAGGTGAGGCTGCTTAAACCAGCCTCACCTGGCCTCCCACATTGTAATTACCACAATAACTTGGGTGGCTCAAGATCCAAACTAGGCAACTAGGGCCATTATAATTAAGCAGACCCTTCATATTTGTTTTGACCAATCATGTTGCTGGAGGCGGCAATCTGTATGTGCATGGCTAACAGTGACTACAAAGTCATACAGCAGTCATACACTTGTTCCTGAAGGGAAAACAACGTTCTTAGAAAAGATGTCTGTTAAGGTTTCAAATCAACACCTTATGTACTGGCCACTGTAGAAATTAACGCATGTACACCACAGTAGGAAATCACCTTCTAGAAGCATCATCCACTAATGCAAATTAGTTTCTATGGTTGAATATCTCTATAACGTAACACGAGACAAGGCGTATCTCAGCCCCTTTCAGTGTTTGGTTTCCGGCCCAGGCACTTTGCCCCCAAGATGTTGCTATAACATAAAGGGACTGCTGGATACAAGATTTGGTTTATTATGCAGTTTTAACAACCCTGATCTACACTGACTAACCTAGGCATCCTTAAGCAAGATACCCAACCGCACCTTTCTCCTCAGTGTCTTGTATCTAAACCTCAATGTATGTCGGTTTGGACACCACAACTACCTAATAAATTAGTGATTTATGCCTGATTTTGTGAATGTATTTGTAAGCTTTGTATACGCTACTACATGCATGCTATTCATGATACTACATCATCATACACTCTGCTCCTCTACCTCTCTCATCCAGACGCATCCACATCTCTCGGGCCACGCTGGACTGTCTGGACGGGGTGTACCAGACTGAGCTGGGACACGGCGCTGACAGGAGCGAATTCCTGCTGAAGCACAAGATCGACACCTTCCTGGTCTGCCCTAAAGAGAATGGGACCCCCATCAAACTAACGGAGCGCACCAAAACCGTGAAGGCGAGCCGAACGTGGAACCCTGAGCTGCCTTTTGGGAACATCACCGATATGAACTGTGTAGGTAGCAGGCAGGAAGTCCTGCAGATGGGAAAGAATCATACATTGTGTTAAGTTATTCAATATTGATTCAGGTCCAACGGTCTTTATGGGGTTTGTTTTTTCCACTGTGCTACTGTGCTTTTTTAATGAGTAACCCTTCCTGTCAGTCAAATATTTACTTGTTGCAGTGCATGTTGTGGGAACAGATGTGGGAAGCTCTTTGATTTATCGGTCAACTTTCAAATTCACTTGAAATACATTTCATATACAAAGTAGAGGCAACATGACATCCATAACTGACAAATGAATGTGTATGGCGGTGCTTGTATCCCTTTGATTACTCTATAATATGTTTTCAATCTTTGGATTGGCCCAGTTAAGGAAATGTATCCCCTCTGCACATCATCCAATAATTTAAACTCATCCCCAGAGTTTCATTCCATCATTCAAAGCAATTGGATTGAATGTTCTGACATGAACCCATGATGAAGGCCTCTGAACCCTCCCTCCAGATCCTGGCCTCCTTCACCAATGGATCCCTGGCCAACCTACCCAACCCACGCCAGTCCACCGCCAAAGAGATAAACAGGCGCATCCAGCACGCCATTCAGGTGCGCAGCGGCGATCGCATGCACCAAGAGCACATCGCACCCCTCACCCTGGTCTTCAAGGACACACACATCGAGAGCAAGGTAAGACCAGAGCTATTACAGAGATAAAAAATGACTGCAGTACCATGCTTGGGCACCAGGGGCAGAGTGCTGGACACTGGAGACAGGCACTAGGGTGATGGAGCTAAATGCTATAAAAGGAGAGTCTCCATCTATTTAAGCTGTGAATGGGCTATGCCATGCGACTGTACACTCTTCGGGTGATTGTGAACAAACAATTATTTGCATATTGATGGTTATGATACAACCTCCTTTTTGGAGCAGTCCCACTAGCAGTAACGCCTCGTACCCACTGTACACGTCCGTCGACGGATCTCATTGACTTTACATGGGACGCTCCTGAATTTTGATGGCTTCACGTCACGATTCTATTTATTTGATCAACATTATTTTGTTTGCCTACTGTAGTTTCTGCATTTGTCTCTTTTTTCATTTGGCTCTCTTTTAAAGCACTATTATGTTTTATTGCACAAATTATATTGAATTAAGTTTTTTATTGTTTCTTGAACATCATTTCAAGCACACATTTTGTATGAAATGTGAAATTTAAGTAACAATTGAATTGTAAACGACTTCAAGGTACAGGCATTTAAACCCATAGCAGTACTTTAAGTGTCAGAGCCTATTGTGTAAATATGTTGTGTGCTTTGTCGTTCAGTTGTGTCATTGTCAATACATGTTCATGTTCGTTCTGCCCCCCCAGTTCTCCCAGATGAGAGATGAAATGTTCAACTCCAACTTGGTTTGCTCCTTCATCATGCTCCTCTTCCTCATGGCTGCCCAGGCCCTCATCCCCACCCCTAGGTAGACAGACAACCGCACTGACCAATCAGCTTATTTATTGTTCTTGTTGTGTATCGATACTTGTTAAGCACTTTGTATTGCCGTTATGCTCAAACAACATATCTTTAAATACTAATATTTTATATTATTTATGAATATTAAGTAATGTTGAAGTTAAATTAAAATGTGCCCTTATCATTGTCTCTACACTTCCAATAAACATCCCTTTGTGTGTGTGAAGGGTTTATGTAAAAAAATCATCCTTGTGTGTAGAATTATGATTAAAGTCGCACTCTTTAAGGTTGAGCCCTTCCAAGTAAGAGGAAAATAAATTAATTAAAAAATAACAATAACAACAATTTAGCTTGCTGTGCAACTGTGTGACACAAAGTAGCGTAGCTCGGCTGGCTGGGCGGCGTGAGTGGGAGGGTGAGTGTGAGTGTCGATAGTAAGATTCATGTAAATAAAGACAGCTGGCCAGCATTTCTAATTTGTACAATATATAGGATAATATAACATTATTGATATAACTATCGATCAGCATTGACTACAGCTATGACTTGGTGATTTAAAGCTGAACTAGTTGAATTATTGCAGCTTTAAATATGATAAGGCACAGTATGCGGAAAAAAAACACATTCCGTCGTGTGGACAGTAGCGTTAATACTACAGGGATCTAGCTTATTGCTCAGACTCTGCAGTAATTAAGAATCTGGTTCATTTCTTTTCAGCAAGCCTTGCTTTTTGAGGCTGGGCGGGGTTTGGAGAGGGAGGAGTGAGGACCACAGTGGTTTATTTTCCTCCAAATATTGACTTGTAGCTTTTTTTATTGAAACTTTTAAGAAACTTTATTTTTCTCCGTCCACCACCACCTGTTCCTTTGCTGTGCAGGCAGTTCCCAGCTGTTCTCCAGTTCTCCCTCTTCCTGCTGGCCTACCTCCTGCTGCTCCTGCTGGCCCTGGCCGAGGAGTTCAGGCGGGCCCCCTGGGTCCTACAGCAGGTCTGCTGCTGGATCCACGAGAACAACAGTGCACGCAACCTGCTCACACTCGCCGCCATCGCCATCCACTTTGCCCTGGCTTCCTTCGACATGGTGGTGAGAGAGTGTGGTGTGCTTGGCTCTGCCCTACACACAAACTACGCAAATTTAGTTGGTAAAGATGTTAGAAGAGATTTCACAATTGGCATTTTATCACTTGAGATGGATCAGTGAGTTTAGAAAATCTGATGTAGAGTTTTCTTATGTTTGCTTACTTTCTTTTGTTTTGTTTGTGTTATTCCAGATGTGGTGCATTATAATGGATAAGGAGCCAGCAGTTGCTGAGGTCACAGACAGAAACAGCCCTGCTTCCCACAACCAACCACCACTTAGCCTTTGCACTTACCCAGAGGTAAGTCTTCAGTCATAATACCAGCACCCTGTTTGGATGTATCTTTGAGACGACTGTCATTTACTATCACAATAAAATAATCCCATTTTTGAATGCCTAATATTTATTTTGAGACAATCTACTTCATAAAAAAAGGAAAAACAAGTAGTACAAGAAGAGTACAATTGTTATTTTTGGGGTTTGATTTTTGTTTCAAGTCCAACTTTAAATATGGAAAGTTTAACTATAACTCGTCAATATAATAATCAAAATATACAGTCCATGTTCATTTTGACTCTTCTCCCACTCTGCTCCCTCCCTTCTGCTCGACCGACCGGACAGTTCTTTGTGTTGAGCGGGGTGATCGCCATGGTGACCTGCGCCGTGTTCCTGCGTCTCAACTCCCAGCTGAAGCTGGCAGTGTTGCTGCTGGCTGTGGCTGCAAACTGCTGCCTCATTCACCTGGCCTTCAACACGCTCAGCCAAGACACACTGCATGGGTCAGTGGCAGCCAAAGGTGTCAGTCAAGTTTCAGTTTAAGTGTTTTGGAATAACATAATTCCATTTTGGGAAAAGCATCAGTGGAACTGACAGAGTGGTTGAAATGGAGTACCATCTGACAAGACACAAACTACTTATTTTAGTCTTGTTTATTTTTCTTACAATTCTTATTATCACCAAATATGGCATAATACCTTGCCTACCCTTCTTAACGACAGGTCTAGCTATCTGCGGAGAAAAGGAATCTCAATACTTCTCATGGCCATGTTTCTGATCGCTATTTCCTACAATGGACGGCAGGTACAGTTGGATTCTGTTTAAAACTTGCTTTAGTTTATCAACTTAACATAACTTAATATACTGATGATGATGATGATGATAATGATGGGGATGATGATGATGACATGATGATTATAACATAAAACAGCTAGAGCCATGTGACGTATATGCACAGTTTATGTCTCTTTTTCTTCTTCTGCTTCTTCTTGTGTCTCAACATTCTCTAGTGGGAGGCCACAGCCAGGCTGGACTTCCTGTGGCGTCTACAAGCCCAACAGGAAGTAGAGGACATGAGGGAGTTACGTGAACACAACGCGTGTTTGCTACACAACATTTTACCGGCGCACGTGGCCCAACACTTTTTGAAGAGAGGCAAGAATGACGAGGTACATGACCTATACTACAACAACCATGACGTCCCCATCCCCATTACCATTGAGCTACAACCCATACACCTCAGGTTCTTCAAGCCTAACACTGGCTTCAAACACGCTATATCTCAGTCAAGTGTCCTGATGTTTCTGGAACATACTGTATTGTTTAATTGGACCATGCAGGAGCTCTACTCCCAGTCCTACGATGAAGTGGGCGTGATGTTCGCCTCCATTTCTGGCTTCAACGACTACTACGAGCAGAAAGAGATCAAACACGAAGGGGTGGACTGCCTGCACCTGCTGAACGAGATCATCGCTGGCTTTGACGAGGTGAACAAACGCCTTGGGGTCAAACCCCGAAGGTGATTCAGGAAGTGGGGCAGCCTAGCAGGTGGACTGGAGGGTCACATGACCAATAGAGGGACACGGACAATGGTAAACCCAACTGACCCTGATCATAACAATGGTCTATAACGTCATGCATTGCATGCCTTCGCCATCCGTGAATCAATGTGTGTGTGTGTGTGTGTGTGTGTGTGTGTGGTAAAAGAGAGGCCTTCATTGCGGCAGTTGTTCGATACATTTAAAGCCATTCATATAAGGTGTTAATTTCAATACAAATACCCTTCATTGCTAATTCGACATACACCATTCCCTCTCCACTCATCGTTAATCTATAGACTTGAATGGATTTTCCTTCCTGATTTTCTAAGTACATCTTTGTTTGCTCTGTATTTCGGATAATTTGTTCACATGCATCACTCGTGTTTGTCTACTGACTAGTTGCTGGAGGAGTCCTACTTTCACTATGTGGAGAAGATAAAGACCATCGGCAGCTGTTACATGGCTGCCTCTGGTCTGGCACCAGACAAACAGGTGGGATCATGACACCTTTTCACCAGCCTCCAATGAAATAATACGTAGACTCGTCAGTGAAGGTCACCTGAATGTCTTCATATATTTCTCTTTCGTCTTTCTCTTTTGTTCTAAACAAACACACACGCACACGCACACACACACACACACACACACACTCACAGGGAAGGAGGTATGAATGGAACCACATGAGTGAGCTGGTTCTATTCGCACTAGCCATGCAGGAGACCTTGAAGGAGATTAACAGGCACACGGGCAAGAACTTCGAGCTACGTGTGGGTAAGTTGTTGATGACACACATGCACACACACACACACACACACACACACACACATTGTCTTCATCATCATGATACAATTTTCAAAAAAGAATGAACATCTTGCCTCAGCATATGAACAAAAGTTGAACCTTTCTCCATATGCTGCATTGCGTATTGGATCAGGCATCGCCCATGGGCCGGTGATTGCTGGGGTCATAGGGGCCACAAAGCCACAGTACGACATCTGGGGCACCACGGTGAACCTGGCCAGCCGCATGGACAGCACCGGGGTCAGCGGCCGCATCCAAGTACCAGAGGCCACCAAGAAGCTACTGGCTGAGTGGGGCTTCGTGCTGGAGCTGAGGGGGGAGATTTTCATCAAGGGGGTGAGTCGATGAATGGTGTGAAACGGCGAGAGAAAAACTTGGAGGAAATGAGTTTGGATGTTCACAGGGGCCATTCCTAGTGCTACTGATTATAATTAATGAGGGAGTTAAATGAGCTAATGCATCATTTCAGTGCTGTGCAAGTTTATGAGTGTTAATTTAATTTTTATGAGTGTTGTCCCACAAGGGAAATTCCATAGGTGGCAAGGCACATCGGTGAGAATAACAGGAAAAGACAAGCACACAGAACATTAAAAACGCAATGATAAAAGGATCAAATAACATCCAAGTGACTATTTTCTTGTTTGTACTGTTAAGATGACTCCATGGTAAAGTCAATAGTTACTCGTAGACCTTCCAAACGTAATTACAAAAACCCTAATGAAAAGAAATCGGATCTGCAGGCGAGGGGAGGCTAACTCTCTCTCTCCTGTACCTGTCGTTTCAGGTGAGCGAGTCCAAGGGGAAGGTCCGCACCTACTTCATCGGCAGCATGCGGAGCAGGAACTGCAACACCCGCAAAGAGCGACTCACCAAGAGGCGGTCCGGCGCTCGACACACCCTGGCCGAGGTGGTGTTTGGGCTGGTGCAGGCCAGGAACAAGGAGAAGATGAGGGCGCCTACTCAAAACCTAACTGTGTCGCCCTGCCGTGCTGAGTGCTGAGGGGGTTCTCAGGGTGTAAGGGTCAGGGGTCATCTCAAGCTAAACATGCCATGTATAATGGTGTGTTTTTTCTCTCTTCCCTGCTTCATATTCCGCCTAAAGAGTTCAATGATCTCACAACTGTACTGTCAAGACTTTCTATGGAATAACACAATTTACCTACTGAAGGGCAGTTAATTGGATGCAGTGTTTTAAGTTGAGTGCTGAAGGAAAATCTCAAACAGCCGTTTAAAGCGATTTTAATATTGTTATGCCATATCAGTATACTCTTTACCCAAAATGCTTTAAGGCCAACATTCCTTTAATAGTAAAATAGCATTTAATACAACAGTATAATATAACCTAAGTGGTATACACGTTGAGTTGTGAGTTGTAGATTTTAAGGCCAAAAACAAAGAATACCTCAAGAGAACCTTTAGAAAACCTCTACAACCACAAATCATTGATTACCTACAGTTGCCCAAAGCTTATGGATGATTATGTACTGTTAACTGTTATTTCTTTCTTTGAGATTGTTAGTACTAGTCTGTGCAGTTTTCTAACTGTCACCATTCATTACTGATCAGTGGCCACCACAAGTCTATAATCAAACGATTTAGCAAATACAGTATTTAACATATGCAGTATATTTTATACTGTGTGTACTTCCTTTAAATAGCCAGTTTTCCGTGTCAAACAACCACTTTGTTTAACACATTCACACTGTGTACACATTGTATAATATTATCTATGAAAAACATTATACAATAGCCAATTCATCTCTGCCTTGATGTAGGATCACACAGGGAACATTTGCTCTCTGTCAAGAAGGTGTGTGTGGTTATAGGTTGTCTTCAATGCCAAAACCACAAACACAAACTGTGTAATAGATCTCTATCTAGTCACTTTAATTAGAGGTTGTTTCCAATAAAAGCTGATGCTTTTTACCTCATTGTTGTAAATATGTGGATGTAGTTCTGTTGTAAACACTGTTATTAATCCTTCCTAAGTAAACTATGTTTCCCACTTTCTACCAAGACCTAAATAATGGACAACTTTTTTACTATTAAAACTAAAATTAAAAAATGTGTTCTGCCTATACGGTTTTATCATTTTCATATAATTATTTTAATAATTATATTGTGCAAATGTAAAATATTAACATTTACATTCACGTTTACATTCACAAAATATAATCTTATAATATATTAAAATAAAAAAAATAGATTGCCTATTCTTCAAGCATGTAGACGGAGTTAATGATTATTTCAAGTTTCTGAATCTATTCTAATCATGGGTCATCATTTTCTAGTAGAGCGACTTTTCCTCACTCCTCTAGTGTTGTCTGTGCGTAGCGCGGGTTTTGGTGTACACACGAGGGCTCGCTTCTCCCGATGCTTTGATTGTTGTTCCTCTGCATACCGGAAAGTTGGGCTTGCCTTGAAGTAATTCGGCAGTATTTGTCTTCGCTATTAAATCAATATGGGAGACTCAAACGAAGACAAGCTTTACAAAGCCGAGTATGCTAAAAGCGGCCGTGCGTCGTGTAAGAAATGCAAGGAAAACATTGCTAAAGATTCGCTCCGAATGGCCATCATGGTGCAGGTAATGCCGTCTGGGTCTGGACTCTTCTGCAGCAGCAGCCCCCTGCTAAGTTAGCTAAGAACCAAACCATTCATGCGATGGCTCCAAAATTATGGGTGGTTGCTTTCTATCAAAGATATCCATTATTTGCGGATGGTTTTTATTCCAGCATTTCATTTTTGGGCTTTGTTTATTTTACGGAAGGCCGCTGTTAGCAATTAAATAGCTAACAGCCTTTGAATGTGATCACAAAAGAATAATTAAACGTGTAATCAATCCTAGCCTCGCCTAATTTGCTAAGACTGCACACAGGCAAACATGGTCAGAAAGAAATACTAACGAATATCGGCTTCGGAGATCATAAATGACGAAAGCCTGTTTAAAGGATTACTACGTCTTGACGTTGACCTGGGTAACTTTCTGAAGCTGCGCCATTGTAACGTTAGGCAATGCAACTTTATGCTATATTTTATAATATAGTATAGATATAGTCTTCTTATAAGAACCACATTTGGTTCATACATTTAGAAATAATCAATGACTTTATTCATCAACAAAACATCATCCCAAATCCATCCATACAAGGTTTTAATTGGACATTTCTTCATCCAGTGTTGCCTAAACTTAAGGGATTTCGAACCACAATCTAGATTGCACCCTAGCTTACATAACAGTACTATAAATAACAATAAATATAACAAATAAACACATTTCTGTAAAAACGAATATGCATAATAAACTAACCCCTTCCTAATATGAAAATTATAATTCTCATGTCAAAGCAATATTTGATATATAGGAAAATCTGAAGTGAAGAAAGGAAAAATCTTAATTTAATTACAAAAAGTAATGATGCTCCTGTTTCCCCTCTGGTCCCCAGTCGCCCATGTTTGACGGAAAAGTCCCCCACTGGCACCACTTCTCCTGCTTCTGGCAGCGGGCAGCAGCCCAGTCCACCGCGGACATCGCAGGCTTCTCTGACCTCCGCTGGGAGGACCAGGAGAAAGTCAAAAAGGCCATTGAGACCGGAGGAGCAACCGGAGGTATGCACAGTAGAGTTTCGTTTTTGATGGGAGCTGCTCTATATTATGGTTATAAATAAGATGTGTTACTATAAATGTTAATAAATAAATGGCTAAATCACTTTTGTTTTGTGTTTTTTTTATTATTCAGTATTAATTGTACAAATATTTGTATTTCCCTGACATGTAGTCACAGTTGTTAATTAGCTGCACATTTGTTTTTTTCAATTAAAGGCAAAGCAGACCAAAAAGGCGGAGCCAAAGGAGAGAAGACACTCAATGACTTTGCTGTGGAGTACGCCAAGTCTAACCGCAGCACCTGCAAAGGCTGCGAGCAGAAAATAGAAAAGGTTACTACATGGTTACTACTCCTGTACACACTGACCCATGATGACATATATAGTAGATGTCTCTATTCAAACAGTTCCACCTCAAATGCTCTATCTACACATATTGAGAATGTTGTTAATAAAAATAAAAAGATTCACACTTATTATGGGTCCGCTCCTTACCAGGGCACAGGTACAGCAGTACACTAAACTAGGGACAATAAAACACATTGACCATGTGGCCTGTTACATAAAAGTAGCAGACCGATAATTAGTATCATGAGCGACCACTCATGATACACAGCGACCGCTGTGTTTTTCTTGATGAGACCGCTGTGAACAGGGTACATAGTTTTGAAGAGCCCGGCATTCATCATTATCGCACATACACATGACCTTAATCAAATATTCTGTTATTCTGTACATGGCTTCATTCTAACCCTCTACCCCCCCTTAGGATCAGATCCGCGTGTCCAAGAAGTCGGTGGACGCGGAGAAGCCCCAGCTGGGTCTGATCGACCGCTGGTACCACACGGCGTGCTTCGTGAGCCGCCGCGAGGAGCTGGTCTTCAAGTCTGAGTACAGCGGTGCCCAGCTCAAGGGCTTCAACGCACTGCGGGCCGAGGACAAGGAGGACCTGAAGAAGAGGCTGCCTGCCGTGAAGTCAGAAGGGTGAGCGAGAGGCCACAGCCCTAAAGATAACTATCACCACTGATTGGTAGGCAAGTGCAGAAGTCACAGTCAGAGTGGCTCGTCATGCTTTCGGGTGACGAGTGGGGCGTAGAAATGTACTTTGATTGGGTGGGTGGGGTGTAGTCGCTATGCGGAAACAAGTTCTGGGTTTGATCCCCAGTGTGTGCAGGCTACCTGTAGTAGTCTTCCTTGAGCAAGAGGCCTGAACCGCTACCTACTTGTTAACAACCTGTATATACAAATAACCACGGTATTGTAAACAGAACGGTGTTATTGTCACTAAAAGGCTGGTTCAGAGGCTCCCCCCCTTCACCCTGCCCTCAAAACTATTCCCCTCGCACCGGAATCCGACAGCACGTCAGGATGGACTTGAACGCGTCTCGGAAGGCCTTCATTTTGCAGGCGTACAGGAAGGGGTTGATGACAGAGTTGGCGTGCGACAGGATGATGGCGGTGAGCAGCAGTTCAAAGGGCACGGGGCAGCCTGGGCAGAGCAGCAGGAAGCAGTTGATGACATGCAGTGGGATCCAGCAGGCGGTGAACAGGAAGAGGACCAGGAAGAGCGACGAGGCCGTCTTCATCTCCTGCTTGACGCTGGCGGCCGTGCGACCCACACCGGCCCCGCCGCCGCCACCACCGCGCTCGGCCTCGATGCGCCGCAACTGCCGCTTGACCGTGGCGAAGATGCGCGCGTAGATGAGGAACATGACCACCAGCGGCGCCAGCACGCAGGCAAAGAAGTTGAAGTAGACCATGTAGGCCATGTCGATGACCAGCACGAAGAAGCAGTGGCCGGAGGAGCCCGGCGGCGGCGTCTTGTGCCAGCCCATCAGCGGCACCAGGCCGATGAGGAAGGCCAGCAGCCAGGTGACGACGATGACCAGCACCGCGTTGCGAGGCGTCATCAGCACCTGATAGCGGAAGGGCATGAAGATGGCCACGTAGCGCTCCACGGCCACAGCCAGCAGGCTGAAGATGGAGCTCTGCGTCAGCATGATGAGCACACTCAGCATCACCAGGCACAGCGGCAGGTTGTCCCGCGGCAGGCCCGTGCCGGTCAGGATGGCGCACGGTATGGCCACGGCGCCCACGCACACGTCAGCCACGGCCAGCGACACCAGGAAGTAGTTGGTGACGGTGCGCAGCTTGTGGTTGAGGCCCACGGCCGCGCACACCAGCAGGTTGCCCACCACGGAGAGGGCGGCGATGATCAGCTCGGCCGCCATGTAGGGGCCGTTGGGGGACGCCTGCTCCTCGGCGGGTGTGGGGGACGGGGTGGCGGCGGGGACGGCGTTCCTCAGCAGGTCCGGAAGTGAGGAGGACACGCCGGCGAGGATCATCGCCTGAAGAGAAGTGTTGAGCTGCAGCAGCGAACTGGCGTTTCTCCATGCATGTCCTGAACAGAGGAAGATGACACTAAGTGTGTGTGTCTCGCCACCAGATTGCCTTTCAATTAGCGCTATCACTCACCTAGGTATGCTGGTTGTGTGCCAGAAGAGCGGTTGAGATCTGGCGTCATCGTGGGATGATTCTGTTGCTCCGCAGCTAGCTGAGATAGCTGTTGTTCAGAAAGCCATTTTGAAAGAATAAATGATAGTTGAGTAGGGAGTGCCGTTTTTATAGTTGCCAATTGTTCCCACCTAGGTGTCGCTTTTGTTTCTGGTATAGGATGTTTCTCCATAAGTCATATTCTCCAAAGGCTTGGACGGACTAACAGGGTGCTTTGGGATAGTCATTATGGTGTGTTGACGCGGGACAGAAGAAAACGTCTCGCCATGTTGTGACCAGGTGTCACCGGTAAGGAAGCCTGGGGACACCAGGCATGATAGAACTTGTGTGTATGTTTGCTTTACGTCTGTCCATCAGGTGATGAAGCTCTAATTAGTTTTCCTAATGAATAAAGGTGTCATAATTAAATGTTTGTGTGAAGCGAATCTCAGGTGTTCTGTCTCCCTCTGCTCCTAGTTAGAAATTGTTGATCTTATTTTGAAAGTTCATGTTGAAAAGAGGTTGGGTAATCATATTGACTTGATTTCTGAGAACAAACAGTTTGTAACTTGCATGAATTTTTGCTCCTGTAGAAAGAGGAAAGGTGACGAGTTGGACGGGGTGTCAAAGAAAGTGAAGGAGGAGAAAGAAGAAGAAAATAAAAAGCTTGAGGACAAACTAAAGGTGCTTACCTAAAAAATTAAAGTGACCACAAATTGACTTGCACCCAATCAGGTATTATAAAAACCTGCTTGGTAGATCCGTAAACAACCTATAGCAACCCCCATTTTTCTTTGACCTCGTATCTCCAGGTGCAAAGTCAGCTGATATGGGGCATCAAGGACAAGCTGAAGAAGAACTGCTCCGCCAACGACATGAAGGAGCTGCTGATTGCGAACTCACAGGAAGTGCCATCTGGAGAGTCCAATGTAAGGAGGCTGCCCTTGTCTAAATGTACCAAGTCACTCCCTTCTCCCACACATCACGTTTACAATCAGTCAATAATGTGGCATTTTTGAAGATTTCCGTTTCATTCTTTGGGACAAATTTGGTGATAACCAGTAATATTTCCCAGAGATAGTGTCACCAACGACACGGTTAGTAACATTCATAATACTGCAAATGCCAGGGCTTTCATTAGTTGGCCATAGGCTCAATCCACATTGTTTTACCTCAGTTGTGATAGTGACTTAACCTTTAAGTCATTTAGCAGATGCTTATATACCAAGCAACTTACGAGTTGGTTGGTATTTATTGGGTGCAGCCATGTTGTGTGATGTTTATAATAATATGTGAAGTAGATCCACGGATCGTATTTTGGATTGGATGAGAGCAGGCAGGCTTGTTTTTGACCAGAGATTGTGTTGTCTGCTAGCTGGTGGACTGCCTGGCAGACGGCATGGCGTTCGGGTCCCTCCAGCCCTGTGCAGACTGCAAGGGGCAGCTGGTGTTCAAGGGTGACGCTTACTACTGCAGCGGGGACATCTCTGCCTGGACCAAGTGTGTGTTCACGACCAAGACGCCTGTCCGCAAAGATTGGGTCATTCCAAAGGTGTGTATTGTTATTTTAAGTTTACTCCACAAATACTCACCAAGATGTACTATTTGATTATAATGGTAATGTAAAGTGTACATTTTTTAATGCCATTTTTGCAGGTTTTTTTTAAACTATGTCTTAATGTTTATTCAGGAATTCCACGAGGTTCCCTTCCTCAAAAAGTTCAAGTGTAAGCAACAGGACAGGATCTTCCCCAAGGTTGAGCCCACCGCCACCCAGGCTGTCGCCACCGCTGCCCCCAGTGCCTCCAGTGGGTCGACTAAACCTTTCCCAGAAGGGGCCCCAGCTGGTCAGTACTGCAGTGTTGACCCCTTAATGCCCCCTCGTAATGCCATGCTGATTGTTCTTAAATAAGATGTGATGATGATAAAACAAAACACACATCTGAGATGATCCCAATGACTGAATTTGAAACAAAGGACATGAATTTATGTTATTTTTCTGCATTTTTAACTTATAGGCAAGCCTCTGACGGGCATGAAGCTTCTGGCTGTGGGTAAACTGAAGAAGAACAAGGATGAGATCAAGGCCGTCGTGGAGGAGATGGGCGGGAAGATCACCCCCACGGCCAATAAGGCGGACCTCTGCCTCAGCAACGCAAGTACGTAACGGCCTCCTTACGAGCGTGTACAGACCAATATACAGACAAAAACCTCTGATGTTCACATGCTGCTACAGCTGGGCAGTAATTCAAGATTATCATTTATTGTCTTTGAATGGTTTTGTATCACCATGAAATTAAGAAATTAATTATATGGACTCCTCGTTATACCCAGTTTTATAGTCTAAATTAATTAGATGAGAAGTTATGCCCTGTTAATGTTGAGGTCTTAAACGTGAGAGACAATGTGTAGTGCCTTCCATGTACTTCAATGTCATGGCTAGACGGTTTAGAGTGCTATTTGGAAATCATTAGCATATCGAAATCTGGTTAATTTCAGCATAATTAAACAAAGTTCCATATCACCCTCACTACTGCAGAGAGCTCCGTGTGAGCCCGCTTGTCACAGTGTAGAAACTCATTTCTTCATCTTCACAGAGGAGCTGGAGAAGATGAGCAAGAAGATGGAGGAGGTGAAGGAGGCGGGCGTGCGAGTGGTCGCCGAGGACTTCCTCGCCGACGTCAAGGCGTCGGGCAAGTCTCTCCAGGAGCTGGTCTCTGTGCACGCCATCTCTCCCTGGGGGGCAGAGGTCAAGGCGGAGGTCAAAGCGGAGCCCAAGGCTTCTGCCGTGCCCTCCAAGTCCGGGGCCATGGCCGCCAAGAGCACCGGCCGCGTCAAGGAGGAGGAAGGTAAACGCATTTTTACGCTTTTGTTATTTTGATTGACAGACATGATTGTAATTATTATAATTATGTGCAGTTCTGCGTTGGTTTCTGCTGATTGTATGTCTGTGGATATAGGGATACAGTATGTCCAGTATGCTTTGTTGAAACACGTGCTCTGATAGCTAGCATGGTGGGGCCGGTTGTGGAGTAAAATGTGCAATTTGTTTCAGGGGGCAGCAAGTCTAAGAAGATGAAGCTAACCGTGAAAGGAGGAGCTGCCGTGGACCCTGATTCTGGTAAGTTTGTCTAGCACAATCGGTTGATCAGGGACATTTAGCACTGCACGGGTTGTGGGTTCCATTCCCTCTGTCTGACCATACTAAGCATGTTTGCACTCACAGTATTGATTCATTGGAGAAGTTATTCTATTTATTTATGAATGAGAACTCTGCTCCGCTCAGGTCTAGAAAACAGCGCCCATGTCCTTGAGCAAAGTGGGAAGATGTACAGCGCTACCCTGGGTCTGGTGGACATCGTCCGCGGAACCAACTCCTACTACAAGCTGCAGCTCCTGGAGGACGACGTCCAGAAGCGGTCAGTCGCACGTCCACAGCGTTCAGTTTGACGCTGTGACGCATCTCTGTTGCTGCATTAAAGGAGCCCTGTTTTACCTCCATGTTGATGACGTTGATTTGGACATTACAAGCCATTTCAAGAGCTACCTTGTAGGAATGTTGCACATGGGAGGGTCCTAGAATTAGTATGTTAGCATGCTCAGAGAATAATACATATACAATGAGCTGGCCCAGATGCAAACTTGAGTGTTGCACATCTCAAGTTTATAATTTAATCTGGTAGGATTTATTTCTTATTTATTTCTTATTTATATATATATATATATATATATATATATATATATATATAAATCCAAGAAATAAATAAGAAATAAATCCTATTTTGGTGTCTCCCATGTATCCTCATGTATGTATGTACCCTCATGTATGTATGTATGTATGTATGTATATATATATATATATATATATATATATATATACATACATACATACATACATACATACATACATACATACATATATTAATAATAACAAAAAAATATATATATAATAATAATAATAGATCTTTAAACAGTGTGCGTGCCCTGCTCATCGCACTGAGCCAATGCCATGCTGGCACCATTGAAGACCCATGAGCCCTGCTGAGCTCTCCCTAACTGATCCTCCTACTGCCGGGGGCCCGCTGCAGGTACTGGGTGTTCAGGTCCTGGGGCCGTGTGGGCACCACCATCGGGGGCCACAAGCTGGACAAGTTTAGCGACAAGCTCGCTGCCATGGACAACTTCCTGGGCGTCTACAAGGAGAAAACTGGCAACACCTGGAACTGCACCAACTTCACAAAGTATCCCAATAAGTTCTACCCGCTTGAGATCGACTACGGACAGGTACACGAAAACCTCACCGCAACACTTTTCTTCTTTGGTATCCGTCTCGTAACCGTACATTTAGTTATTTGCTTTGTTTTATTCGGTGATTTAATGGTAAATATTCAGAAACATCATTATAGTGAGAGCGTTTTTAAAACATGAAGAACCAATTGAGCTTAGTTTAGATCTCCACTCCTTACAATCACAACACATGTTTTGTAGTTCCCAGAAACAAATCTTGAATATTGCTTATGGGATTATTTTATTTAAAAAATAATTGCATATTTTGGTGTCTCTGTCACTGGCGCTGATTGTCTGAGTTTCTGTGTTGCCGGGCAGGATGAGGAGGCTGTGAAGAGGCTAACTGAGAGCGCTGGCACCAAGTCTGAGCTGGCCAAGCCCGTCCAGGAGCTCATCAGGATGATCTTTGATGTGGAGAGCATGAAGAAGGCCATGGTGGAGTTTGAGGTAATGTGTGTTTGTGTGTGTGTGTGGGTGTAATTGAGTGGGAGTGCGATTGCCTACAGGCAATCTATGGTATAAGATTAAACCAAATAATCTGGATAAATGTGCACGCACTACGCAGATTGGAGCTTAGACGAACCATCATCAAATCATTTGTTGAACTCTCACAAGAGTTCATGTTTGTGTGTTTATCCTCCTTTGTCTGCAGATTGACCTCCAGAAGATGCCCCTGGGAAAGCTGAGTAAGAGGCAGATCCAGAGCGCCTACGCCCTCCTCAGTGAGGTGCAGCAGGTCAGTAGAAGCACCCCGGCCTCCTCCGCCTCCACTGAGTGTAAACCTGTACTTGGAAAGCGTAAATTCTGATGTCAGCAAGATGTATTTTAATTTATCCTAGGGAGGATATTAGGGGACATCGTGATGGGAATCGTAAAGATTGCATTTCGCACCAGTTAGACATTTATTAAATTAGATATTTTGATCAACTGTATCAAACTAAAGTTTCAACAGCATAAGGGTCAAAATGCTAGCAATTTCGAGGGTGGCGTACGGATGTGTCCGCATCAGAGCCGTTTCTTGCTATATGCGGACTATGCAGTTGCATAGGGCCCCGCAGCCACCAGGGGGCCCCCCAAAAAAAATATTTTTTCATCTTATTTTTTCTAAGGCTTATGATAAATATCAAAGAAATAGCTGAAAATTAACATAAAAGATGAACTTAGTTTCTGCCAAGTTCAAGGCACATTTGCAGAATGATCTGGTCTCAGCAGATACCTTGACTCTGTTGCCACCTCAAAGTTTACATTAAACATTTTTCAAGAACATACTGTATCTGTTCATACTGTATCTGAACATACTGTATCTGCATCATTTATTAATGTACTAGCCTGCTTTCCTCTTAAAATGTAACAGACTGATGCATCGTCACAGAATATATGAAAAAGATAGGAATCTCTACCTCAGAATTTGACAAAATAGGGGCCCCCAAATAGTATCTTGCATAGGGCCCCCAAACAGCTAGAAACGGCCCTGGTCCGCATCACAACTAAATTGAATAATAATTATGTTTTTACTCTTTTATAGACAACATAGAGTTCCTGGCTATTGTAAGGTTGTGGAATTATTTTCCGTTCCAAAACCCATTACAAGTCGACCGGTTATATTCTCCCCTGTGGGATCAGCGAGGTTCCTCTGTAATCTATAGCTGCCTTCACATATGACCTCCGTCTTTTCTCCGCATTTGTGGAGCAGGAGGTTCGACCGTGAGGGTCATTCACACTTATTCACACTTGATGCCCGATATGCGGAGATCGGTGTCAGTAGAATCTCCGGCTGCTTAAGGGGGGCGGGCTTGCAAGGGACGGCATATGACGTAGGGTCGCAAGAGGCGGGATCGGGTTTGTTTTGGTTTGACCGCAGACAGCACGCAGGCAAAACGGGCAGAACTAATCGTGATCATGTTTAATGTTACTGCAGAGATTCATATATTCCTTTGCATCCACATCAACCGCATCGATTGATGAAAGATTGGAGCATGAGTTACAGACAAATAGAAGAAACGACGAACAAGAAAGGAGTCGCGAACGACTGTGTTACCGGAGGAAGAGAGTGTCTTTTTTGGCTTCATTTCACATCTAAAAACACTGGGACAAATGTAGTTGATTTCTGTGTTTAACTGAGAAAACAGGGAGTGGAAGGACGGGACCCTATAATGTTCAGCTAACTGTTGTCAATAATTGTTACGAGAGGTGTGTGTGTGTGTGTGTGTGTGTGTGTGAGTGGACGAGCGAGGAGAGCGAGTGGTAGCGTGTGTCAGTTTAGTGAATTAATGAACAAGTCCGGTTGTGTCTGTGCAAACGTGTAGGCCATACTGTAAAGTTAGTGAAACTAAGAATAAAGTACCCAGCCTGTCAATAATCGCTATGGTCTGGGAGCCAACAGCAGGAAAGGTGTAACATAGTAATAAAAATATTTTTTAAACCATTCAGCAAACAAAAGGCAGTAGTCTTATTATCGATTAGGGTGCGGGTGACACTTAATGACATGCAAACGTAGACCGAAGCGTCATCAACACGCCCACTCAACTGGTGTGAAATGCCGACATCCTACTGCTCATTCACATATAAGGTAATTAGCATTTCCTCCGGAGAACATACTACCTCGGGGGTAGTATTTTTTCAGGAGGTCCAACGTCAGGATATGTCATTCACATATACGGTACGTCCGTAGAATCTACGGAGAATAGACGGATGCACGTCCATATGTGAAAGCGGCTTATGTCTGTATGTAACCTTCAGTGTGTCCCCTGCCTTTCCTCTGACCCCAGGCTGTGTCAGACAGTTTGGCCGAGGCCCAGATCCTAGACCTGTCCAACCGCTTCTACACGCTTATCCCCCACGACTTTGGCATGAAGAAACCCCCCCTGCTGAGCAACCTGGACTACGTTCAGGCAAGAACACGTCGCACACGAGTCACGACACTCATTTTATAATGGATTCATTGATTGGATATGATGATAAGGTAGCTGAGAGTGGATAATGACAACTATCCATTGTTGTTTTTGAAAATGTAATTAATATGTCATAGCTTTGATTATAGCGAGAGATGTATGCTATGCTTGCGGTATTCTTGCCATTACAAATAATTTCCTATTGGATTGTGTTGGCTTCCTTTTAATTTTCCTGTAGTGTGGGTGATCCGAGGCAATGGTCGTTTGGATACTGAGACCTCACTCTCCATATAGTTTTGACCATGTATCTTCTAGTTGTACGTGCTACATGTACTGAACGCGGTCCACTCGGGTGTATAATGAGAGGTGTCTCTTGTGTTGGTACAGTCCAAGGTCCAGATGTTGGACAACCTGTTGGACATTGAGGTGGCCTACAGCCTGCTGAGAGGAGGGGCCGAGGACAACGGGAAGGATCCCATCGATATTAACTATGAGAAACTCAAAACCAAGATTGAAGTGAGCATTGTTGCCTTCCATCTCTGATGAATCTGCCATCATTTACCTGCTTTTCCTATCATTTACCTATCATTGCTGTGTTGGGAAGGCTGGTCACCTGACTGTCTGCTTACTTTTTCCACAGGTGGTTGACAAGAACAGCGAGGAGGCTGAGATCATTATGCAATATGTCAAGAACACACACGCTGCTACACACAACACGTACACACTGGAAGTAGACGAGGTGAGTTGGACACACACACACACAGACAGACAGACAGACAGACACCTTTTTAAAACCCAACCAACCAACTCTCTTCTCTCTTCAGATCTTCAAAATAGTTCGCGAGGGCGAGTACCAAAGGTTCCGGCCCTTCAAGGACCTGCACAACCGGCAGCTGCTGTGGCACGGCTCGCGCACCACCAACTACGCCGGCATCCTGTCTCAGGGTCTGCGCATCGCTCCCCCAGAGGCCCCTGTGGTCAGTGCTGTTCTCTGCCGTCTCCTTCCCAGAGCCCCGGCTCCTCTCTGGGATGCGTGTGCATATGGATTACTGATGGGTTACTGATTGGCCGATAGGATATTTTAAAGATTTTTGTTTTGAAGATTAATGCGGTTTTCTCTATTACTTCAGTGATGTTCCACTTGTATTGATTGCTATGTATATCAGTATGTATAGCAATGTTTACATATTGGGTTTCCAAAGGAACTGATATATAAGAGCATGGATAATGTGGGTACAAACAATGAAATATGTTTATGATTAATTTATAACCAGGATAGATAATATATTTATGTATTCAATTGTAAATGTTTCAAGAGCTGCATTTATGCATTTTTTGAAAGCCTGACATTTTGCCCTTTTTCATCTCAGACTGGTTACATGTTCGGCAAGGGGGTGTACTTTGCTGACATGGTGTCCAAGAGTGCCAACTACTGCCACGTGTCACAGTTGGATCCCGTAGGCCTGTTACTGCTGGGAGAGGTCGCCCTTGGCAACGTGTGAGTGAACAACACATGGCTCCATGTTCTTGTGTTTTGTTCAACCTGGATTTTCCTTTTGTATCAGTTTCTTAACGTTATGATCATTTATATTTGTTTTATTGCAGGCATGAACTGAAGAAGGCTGCGCACATTACAAAACTACCTAAGGGAAAACACAGTGTTAAAGGTGAAGTTCTTCCACAAATTATTATTTGTTGTATTATTTGATGGATTGATTCATGTCTTGTTTTGGTTGGTTATGCCTGTTGGTCTTTCAGGCTTGATGGTAATAATGTTCTTCTGGTTTGTACTAGGTGTGGGCAGAACCGCCCCTGATCCCGGGTCCACTGCCACTCTAGATGGGGTGCAAGTGCCGCTAGGAAAGGGCTGCAATACCAACATTGATGACACCAGTCTTCTCTACAACGAGTATCCTTATTCAAATATTTCCACTTGGTTCATGAGTTTGATTGTGCAATCTCTTCTTGATTATTTTGATAATTTACTTCTCCGGCACCACTTTAATGTGATTTTATTTTCACTATAACTTTTCTTCAATCTTTTGATAAATTTGTGTTGTTTGCAGATGTTTAAGCAGTAAGCCAGGAGAGGCCGTGGTTTACAGTAATATTATTACAGCGAGGGGGCGTTCATAGGCTCTACGCCAGGTGGAGTGTCTAAAACCCCACTAGCTACATAACAAACACAAGGCAACATAAAATGTGTTCATCATCATTCTTTCATCAAGCTATATAGTTCCTCAAGACAGCAAAATGGTTGCCAAGCAACACAGGCTAGCATACTTTGAGATTGGCGGCACATAAGCAAACTAAAGGTTCATTGTTGTTGAATGTGTAGACTAGAATATTTTATAATATACTATAATATAACGGCTTTGCGCCAATCGGGAAAAAAAAGGACCAGGACAATTATTTTTTTCTATTACAGCTATTGGTCAGGGTCTTGTTAGGAATAACTAGATATGCATGCATCGATGAAGGAATATCAATTTCTTTCCCCTCTGCACACTCTCAACATTGGGGTTCATCTAGTTTTAGTTTGGAAGCTTTCCTTTAACTGTTGCCCCTCCCAGGTACATTGTGTACGATGTTGCGCAGGTGAACCTGAAGTACCTGCTGAAGACCAAGTTCAACTACCAGACGTCTCTTTGGTGAGAGAGGCCCACGGTCAAACCGTCCAATCGGTTAAACTCAAAGGATGCCCCCATGACCACCACGTCTCCCGGGCTCCCAGCTTGTCAGCATCTTCAGCAGATTACCATGTTCCACAACGTATCCAAGCTGTTCGCCTATATTGTTCCTGTTGATGTTAAAGTTCCTTTAACGCACTCCCCATAACGTAATAACTGTCAACTGCTTGAGCATTGGTATATTATTAGGCACTTTGGTGTCCATCTTGGTCGGGAACTCGCTCTGGTTGAAGCGAGGCACAATACTGTACAGAACGTTTCGGGCAATGTTTAGTGATTTCCTGTTTCTCTCTAGGTAGCGTTTCAAGAAATACATTGTTTCCGTTTATTTTGTTTTTGTTTTTTTCATAAATCTTGTAACACGGAATAGTAGCGGGATGGTAACATTTTCAACCGTTAGAAGAACTGTCAGAAACAAGCCATCAGTGACGTAGGGTGGAAGTCCTAGACCATTGTTCAGCTGGGTGCTGTCTTTAGGATTTCATAGTCCTTTAATCCGTCTTCCATTCCATTCCAAGTCTTTGGTTCTTAGGTTGATGATACTGTGAAATAAACAAATGTGGTTATGGTTCATGTTACTTTGTTTTACTCACCTCAAAGAATAAAAATCTTGCAACCTACCTATCATGTTGTTAATTCTGTTGCATCAATATACTTCATATTGCTTTTGTTCATTAGACTTTTCAATTAATATAACTTTACAGAAACTGTTTATAATGGTTTGTGTATTCCAAAAAAACAAGGTTGTTACAGACAAATCTAAAGCTAAAATTAATTTTGTGAAATATTGAGTATGTTATTAAATGTATCCAGGGAGAACAGGTAAAGGAATTTTCAATCATATGTAGAACATTTTATTTCATGGAAAACTAGTAAAATAGTAGGCAAAATGTGTAATACATTATGTGAGCTCATAACTGCAGTAGAGGAAGTATATCATTGTACAACTGAAATATGTTATAGTAAATAGTGGGAGAAGTATTTCTTAAATTGCCCTCCACATAGCGTCCCGACCCAGAATGCATTTTGACAAGGTCTTTGAAAAAGCGGCGCGGCTAATTCAAGATGGCGGAGATGGACCAGCTGTTAGATGAGAGTGAGTAACAACACTATTGTAAAGAGTTTATGATTTTAAAATACATAAACGGCATGTGGGTTTGAACATACCCCGTTCGTTAGGAATTTTCGTTTTCATAAAGTAATGTGCTTAGTTTAGATCCGAGATGCAATACACCTTTTGTACGAAGACAAATACCGGTCTGTGCAAGTTAGCTAACGGTGTTTAGCAAAAGGGGCTAGTGGTAGCTACAGCTCGAGTTAAGGAGACACACGTAGCTTAGCTGTGTAAACAAGTTAGCTTAGCTGCAACACAATATACGCTAGCCACTACTATTTCTAAAAATAATGACATATCACCTCCTTCATATAGCCGCTGTCTGAACACATCGTATACACACACTATGTGTTCAGCAAGGTGTGTTTCCATACGGACTGGGTTTGTTGAGCGTAACAGTTCGTTAAGCCAGCAATGCATTGTTTACAATTTTTGACGTGATAGAGCCGACAGGCCATCTTTCGTCCTGCTGACAACTAAACGTTTCCTTTTTAAATGGCACTTCGTGATGCTATTTTTTGAGAGCGTCGCTTTGAGTTTAATGTTTTCTTGCTCATTGGCTTTTGTCAACTTCCTCTATTTATCAGTTATTTCACGTACGTGTTTGACAGCTACATACATGTTTTCGGCTATTCATTTTCATGTTTTCTATAATCTGAAAAAATAATGTTTCCCTCAATGTCGTGGTATTTCATCTTTTGATGTTCATCATCTCTTGTACGCCATGTCTGTGAAGCACTGTTTTGGATTGGAATAGATGGAAAGTTTACACTAGTTATACCGGTTTGTTGCTGTGTAATTACAACGTCCTACATCGTATATAGAGAACTATTAAAAATCCTCGTCTTTTCTTTCAGGCTCCTCGGCGGAGGCACTTGTTAGTCTGAAAGGTATTGTAAAAAACGATATGTGTGTCTTTTGTCAATGGACATTTTGTCAAAACATGGTGAATAACGCCGAACTGAAAAGATTAGAGATTTAAGGTTTAACATTGTATCATCCCATAATGACATTCTAATGTTGTATTAAAGGTGGACATTGTGCTCTTCTTTCAGGGGGCAGTTTGTCCAACAGTCTAAATGAGAAAAACAGCTTCCCCAGGGCTCACAACACAAGGGGACGACATTCCTCTCTGACAATGGACACGGTCAGTGAGAAACATGCTGGATTCACATGTTTTTATATTGTTTGACATAAAACCCTTCTTGCATAAACTAAATAAACATAGGAAGTGCCAAGTAATGTAGTCCATGTCTTGCTTAGTTTGTAGTGCATTATACTGTATGTAACCAGTAATGCTTACAATTGCTTCATGCTTATTTTGGTTGTTGGTTAATGCATACATTTTTCAGTCCATAAAATATCCAATACTGGCTGTTGCCCATCTCAAGTTACAAGACTGCAAAGTGGGGTCTGAAATGCACTTGCTTTGTCTGATGAGCAAGTATGCATTTCCTAATAATGTATGGATGGAGAGAATCAGCTACATTTCCAAAGCTATTCGCAGTACATCTTTGGCCAACAGGTTAAAACGGGGAACTGCAGCATTGCTATTACAATGAATTGCAATGTAGTTATGAATCTCATATGGATGACTCATCCCCCTGTCTATCTCTCCAGCCCACGCGGAGCTCCAAGAGGAGTAGACTCTTTCGAGATGAGGAGGAGCAGCAGCTGCAGCCACAACAGCGAGGTGCTTCCAAGTCTCCCCGGAGGAGTCAGAGGGTCACCACCACACCCCAGGTACACACCCTTCTTCTGGAGTCATGTCACCATACTCCAGGTACAGAAGCTCCTTCTGGAGTCGATGTCACAGAGGAAGTCATGTTCATACAGTCCTTTTTTAATCTACATTTTACTTGGTGAAATTGTCCTCACCTAAGGACCTGTATTTTTTGGATGTGGAATGTGGCCATTTTATGTTCTTGTATTGTATACATTTAGCGATGTTCCAAAACCTGCTTCAATCGAATGGCGGAAATATTTGACCATTTGGCGAGTAACCAAGAATTACGGGTAAAAACAATTGCTTGGACGATAGCTTTTCCACTGTCTGGTAAAAAAAAATCAGAATTAACATATTGGACCCTGCATCTAGATGTACATTGTCTGTCCTACATCTAGAATAATAATAAATGTATTTAAAATAATACACATCAATGAATTTGTGATAAATCAATGTGAATTCTATGCAGTCGAGTCAAGTACATTAATGAACTTGATTCAATAAGAACCTCAGTTTGATTCTCAGTTTCTGCATTCCAACTAATGTAGTTTGGGAAATCCAAAGCGCATCCAATATCGTGAAACATAATCCTCGGATACATCCATTGTGAATGTTTGTTGAAAGGTCAGAGCGAGGTTAACATTATTGACTGACTATAGCGTTTCACCCGTTTCCGCTTGCAGAAGTTTTCCAACGTCGCAACTCCAGACAAGAAGGCATCGCAGAAAATCGGCCTCCGATTAAGGAACCTCCTCAAGTTACCGAAGGCTCATAAATGGTGCATCTATGAATGGTTCTACTCAAA
Source organism: Micromesistius poutassou (assembly GCF_964030765.1). Lineage (NCBI taxonomy): Eukaryota > Metazoa > Chordata > Actinopteri > Gadiformes > Gadidae > Micromesistius > Micromesistius poutassou. The sequence continues at coordinate 8,704,882 of NC_140289.1, forward strand.
CATCGACAGGTAATGTCCTGCACACGCTGTCAGATAATCCGTGGGACCTGTTGCGTTCTATACTGCGGTGTGGATTGTTGGCATGAGCTGTGTCGTCTGATGTCAGCTCTGTGTGGCTCTCTCCGTGCTGTGACCTTCATTTGTAGGAAGTCGAGGGGTCGTCTCTCTCTCTCTCTCTCTCTCTCGCTCGCTCGCTCGCTCTCTCTCTCGCTCTCTCGCTCTCATGCAGAGAGCAATCAGTTGCAGAATAGGGTAGTGGCTGAGGTGTTTGAGTTAGGTGCATGATATATCGTTTCAGCATCGTCAGTGCGGTGTGTGAATGCACTATAGTCCCATCGCAGCAGTGTGCGATGTCAAGTAAGGCAAATGACCTCAAACAAGTCATGATACAACTATTTTCCTCCTTTATAACAAAGGAAAACTCGTACAGTTCTCATTTTCAATGACTTATCTAGAACAAATGCCTGTCTTTTGATCCAGGCTGTACAGTGCAAGAATTTCAATGAATGAACTTATGACTTTTTTATTTTGCACAATACATCACAGGTTGCTGAAAAAGCCCTGTGCAGGGCGTTCATGAATGACACGCTAGATTGAACATGAATATATGGAGTGTTCTTACTTCCTCACATGAGGGAGCTGACACGGGTACCACAAACACCCTCAACACATTAGCATAGCCGCATAAGCAGTGTGGGGTGGACCGGCTAAGATTTAGCACAGTCTAATTGAATTAGTCAGGCCAGACCCATCATTGACTGATGTCTGTCTGATTAGTCACAATATGACAATATGTTCATTCATGTCAGTATCTGCATTCAAGTTGACAGAAAATGTATGCTTATTTTAGAATTATATACTAATAAAGAATAATATAATATACCATAATGAGTATATGAAATATATTCATCAATGAAATCAAACAGTGGACGGTCGCTGTGGAAACGGAGTGCTCTGTTCTGCCTGATTACGCACGGTATTCACATCCCGATCATGACAAAACCTGCAACAATAAAGAGAAGGCGGATGTGTTTGACTAATTACAAATTAAAAATACATTTCAACATGCATTTCAACGGATAGACCAAATGCAGCACCAGTCATTTTAGCAGAACAGCAGAAATGCAATACCAAGTACTGACAGAAAGAATGAAAGTATGAAATAGGGGTGTAAATATTAATCGGTTTGTATCAATTAATCGATTATACAGCCGATGCATCGATTCATCCGCAAGAGTATCGATTATTAAAAATATATATATATATTATTTTTTTTACAGTGAATAGGCTAATTGCCATACCTGTACAGTAAGCACTAAAGCGTGTGTAGAATACTGTTTCTGTATTCTCAATAAAAGGCAAGTGATTATTTTTTTGTTGATTTATTTAATAGATCATATATTTATATTTATATAGATAGATATAATGTAAAAAATATTGAGTATCATATCCTGGAGAATTCCTGGAGAATATATATATATATATATATATATATGCCCGTTAATCAACTCTTACAGAATTCCAGTCTTTTTTTACATTGTGTCATGTTTTGTCCAATATTGTTCAGCGCTAGTTTGTCTCCTAGCCAAAAGGTTCTGGGATTGATTCACAATGTCTGAATCCTGAATTATTAAATATTGACCTTGTATTGCCTTCTTTCCTTTTTATTGATCTCATCCAGACCTCTGTTTGAGGGCGACAATGAGTTCTGCCTGTGTCTGAAGGAGTCCTTTCCCAAGCTGAAGACCAGGAAGCTGACCCGCGTGGAGTGGGGCACCATCAGGAGGCTGATGGGGAAACCACGAAGGTAAGTACCACCTCCTCTTAGCATGCCCATTGCTCTTCCTCTCTACCCGTCAAAATATCTCCTTATGCAAATTATTGGTTCCACAAATACAAATAATAAGTAAATGGGTGAATTATACGAATTGCGAAAATATGTAAAAATTGAAATAATGTGAATAATTTCAAAACATTTCATCGCTACACCCTCTTTAATGCTTGCATACACCCCATAATATTTTTTTGTTATTGTTATTTATTGTTATTTTCTGGGGTCCAGGTGCTCATCTGCGTTCTTTGCTGAAGAGCGGACAGCATTGATACAGAAGAGGCAAAAGATGCGTCTGCTGCAGCAGAGAAAAATCTCGGACATGTCACAATGCAAAGATCTCCCAGAGGAAATCCCTCTGCCCCTCATCATAGGAACCAAAGTAACAGGTAATCTCACGATTCGATTACAATTCACCCATCAGTGTTTCAGATCTACTTTTTCTTCAATTCTAGTAAGCAGCAGCATCAACGGTATCTGTGTGACCGAACTCAGTTCAAAAGACGGGGCTCTTCCTAGACCTAGCGCTAATCAATTCTGCAAATGATTTCAACAATGTTATCAATACAATGCTTCCTAGCGTTTTCATATCAATACATTTTATAATATGTTGATATGTATTTTGGATGCAGGATTAAAAAATTAAATAGTCCAAAGCCTTTTCTGGTGCATTTTGTATAGTGACAGCTTGCGTGGAACATCCCGACATCAAAACTTAAATGTAGAGCAGCAGTATGCAGCCACAGCAGCAAGGTGCTTCCAAGTCTCCCCGGAGGAGTCAGAGAGTCAGAGGAATCATACATCTCAATATCAGTTCATGTGATTTGAAAGTCATTCAAGTTAAAAACATATTGGCTTTTCACTCATTTTTATTATCATCCATCGTCTAGAATGCCCCTAGTGGAAGTTCAGTGAAGTGCCAAATATACCAGTTATAATTTCATTTAGAAGCTTGTTGGCAGCCTTCATATTCCAAAGCTTCATGAGTGTCTGTCGACTACAATATATGATTTGACGCGTTGTATGCAACATGTGATTTAAATTAACCTAACCTTTCAGCAGTGTAGGCTAACTTTGCTGGAGCACACCGTTGATCTCGACTGCTTGTGTTTTTATTTTTATTTTTAACCAGCCCGACTGCGGGGGGATCATGACGGCCTGTTTACGGGGCAGATCGACGCCGTGGACACCAGCGCCGCCACATACCGCGTCACCTTCGACCGAAACGGCCTGGGCACCCACACTGTGCCGGACTACGAAGTGCTGGTAAGACTTGTGCCAGCCGTCTTGGCGGTGACAGTCAAAGGCATCAAGCAGTCAACACAGGTGATCAGAACCGTGTGGCTTGTGTTCTTTGTTTCAGAGCAACGAGCCCAACGAGACCATGCCCATCTCGGCGTTTGCGCAGAAACATCGGGCCGCGCGCTACCTACAGAACTTAATGACTCCGCCCAGAGGACCCTATCCGTCCGCTACCACGCCGGTCCTAATGGTAGGGGAACAGCAGCGGTACATTGACGCCTGTGTCAACCTGTTCAGCTTGTCAGATTGGGCTACAATGCATACATTGCACACATAACATTTTGTTGATGATGAATGGGATCTTCTTTTCCTACTTCGGTGGATGTACTTGGACTTGCCTGAACCTCCTGTTTTAATGGTTCTTTTTACATGCATTTATATATGTGTATGTATAATTAGCATCGGTTGGATCTGGATTTGATTACAGGACAACGACCCTCTCATCAGCCAGTCTACATGGAAGAGCAGACTTCCCGCTGGCGAGGGGGAGACACTAGGGGGGTTTCCTGTCAAGTTCCTTGTCCAAGTGGTGACTACCGCTTTTATTTCTGGTGCTACTCACTATTAGACCATTCTCCCTTATCCTGGTACAGCTTCTTAATCCTTTGCTTTTCCTTATCTTCCACATCTCCAGACGAGGCTGTCCAAGATCCTCATGATAAAGAAAGAGCACATCAAGCACTTGAAAGATATGAACACGGAAGCAGAGAAACTGGTACAAAAACATTAGGATTTATTTTCGTTTTATTTGTGCACGTGGGATATTTGTCCTTGACTGAATACATATTCCTTCTGCTTGACTGACATCACGGTTTGCTGGGATGTTGTTTGTGTGTCTCCAGAAGTCCTACTCATTGCCCATTGGCCTGGACTTCCAGAAGCGCTACGCCACCACAGTGCTGGAGCTGGAGCAGCTCAATAAAGACCTCAACAAAGTGCTGCACCAGGTTCAGCAGTTTTGCTGCGAGGTAATGCAAATACACCCACATTGGCTTCGTCCTATTTGGACTTATTTATATTTTTTAAATGGCACTATTTATTTAGCTGAGATTAGAATGGTCTGCTCTACTCTGTGTTTAGTAGTGAAAATGTGTCATTGCAAGACAATGCTTTAAAGTCAGTTACCATATACAGAATTTGTATATATTTGAATGCTGTTGACCAGCATTCAAATATATGGTGGCTCCTCCCTAATCTAGGTGTAGGTGTTAAGATTCTTGTTTTCTGGAAGCCAAAATGATACTGGTTTCTCCTCTTCCAGACTAGATAGGGGTGTGTGTGTGTGTGTGTGTGTGAAGCTCCAATACCGGCATTTACCGAATGGTTTATGTGAACAGTACTAATAACAAGCCCATGTCTGCCCCCTGACCAGCTGGCCCCGGACCAGGGCATGGCTCCGGCGGACCGGCCCACGGAGATGCGGCAGCGGTGTGAGGAAGAGGCCCAGGAGCTGGTCCAGCACAGCAACACCCTGCTGGACGGCCAGCAGAGCGTCACCAACCCAAGTCACACACAGCTCATCTCACGGCTCACAGCCCTGCTGCTGCAGATCAAGGTCAACACATACTCAGACACACACCCCTCGCCGAATACACAAAATACTTGTAATGTGTGTGTGTCTGTCTGGGGCCGAATACGCCAATGATTTAATACTTTTGTAAGTGTGGGGAAAAGCTCCTTACCGCTTTTAATACCCATCTCCAGCCATTTATTTTAGTTTGTTGGTTTTTTATGTTGCTGTCTTTAATTTAATTATGTGTCACATCCCCCTCGCAAACTGGATGCACAGGCCAAAACATACAATCCTTGTTCTTTGTTTGTAATAATATGTGCATGTTTTTTTTTTTTTATAGTGTTTGGCTGAAGGGGGTGACCTGAATTCATTTGAGTTCAAATCTCTCAACGACTCCCTAAACGACATCAAGAGGTCGATAGACCAATCCAACCTCAGGTGAAGAACACATACACACACACACTAATGTACAAACACACACTCCTGCAGTCCTGTAATAGAATTCAGTGCATATTTCAGTAGCATTAGTAGCACAGTATCATAATTATGCAAGCAAAAAATCATAGAACCTTTTCTAAAATGGCACTATACACAAATGTGTATGAATTCAAACATCCCTGACATTGCATTGTATTGAAAGAAGAATGTGAGTGACTGAAATAAGAAAGGAGGGACACCAGGAGACGGGCATATTCTGAGTGCCTTGAGGCCTGCGAGCATGTATATGTATAACTGTCTGTGAGAGACAGCTGGCTGCAATGTAGCCAAGCAAAATACTTCATCACAACGCCAGTCATGCTATTCCAATGCTTCTCTGGCAACAGCACTGCCCATTTTAAAGGATTAAGCGCTGCTGTTCAGGGGTAAAACGAGCTGTGTTTAGTAGTGCGGGTCATCAATGTCATCATACCTCAGTTTTTGCTACTATTTTAGAAGCATTAAATGTTGAACATATTTTTGGACGATGAATTACCGTGATTACAACATCTATTCATATCACCAGGGGTCAGCATACCACAATATTTAAAGAGTCGGATTCAAATACTTGAAATAACTTGCATGTTGCACACCGTACATTAATCTTTTCCTTTTTATTTGCAGTTGCTTCCAGAACAATGTGGAAATCCATGTGGCTCACATCCAGAGTGGCCTTAGCCAGCTGGGAAACCTGCATGCCTTCGCTGCCAACAATACCAATGCAGTCTGACCGCGTGCACTCTCTCTAACACACACACACACACACACACACACACACACACACACACACACACACACACACACACACACACACACACACACACACACACACACACACACACACACACACACACACACACACAGAGCACCTGCACATGGAGTTGTTGCTCTCTTTGGAACTGTTTATATTTTTCCTTTTTCTTATCTTTTTTTTTTTATGTATGCAACAAAAAAAAAAACTCCATGCGGCCATTTTTTTAAACTCACAGCACACAACACGGTGCTGGAGGTGCAGGTGAATCGGCACAGTGATTTCCAGAACACTATAAAGTATATGGGGAGGGTGTGGTTCATCTTGACTTTTAGCGATTTTTCTGTGTGGGAATGTGGCCCCATCGATCCAGGCCTACGCTCCAGTTCACTCCTCTCATCCCTGGTGGTTGTTTTATCGGTTTCCATGTGCCAAAAATTACACATTTGCAGTTTTTATAGTCCATATTTATTTATATTTGAGTAGGTGTATGGTTATAAGACAATATTTTACTATTTCAGAAGGATCACTCTGTATGTATTGTAGCTTTGCTCCACTGATGGTAAGCAAAGTGGAGGATAAAGAATGTTTTGTAAAAAAAAATGTTTATTGTAGATATTTGTACAATACTGAATTATTAGGACTATTGTTGACATTTCTGCTATGTGAAATGGCTTTTTTGTAATTTTGTGTGCACTGAAAAAGAGATGTGGTATTTTTATAAATGAACAGTCTGGGTTCCAGATACCGTTGGATCAGTTAATTTTATTCTCAGAATTGGCATGGCTCCCCCTTTCACTGAACATACATCACTGATGTAATCTAAATTCAAGTTGTTTACCAGGACTTTCAGTTTTGTAAAGTTGTATATGTGGGAGTGCCTCAGGGCAAGTGTATATAAATATTGCTGTCTTTTTATATTAAACATTGCAAAGCAGGTTTCGGTCAGTGTGTAAGTGTGTGGTTCTTATTTGGAAGCAGACATCGTGCATTTATAGACAAATTCTTTTTTTTAATAAATAAGTATATTTTAAGGCAAGTTTACAATTGTATAGTACATACATAATTTGACTTGTTTTACTGTGTCACAGAATCACATAAAACCACCAAAGCCGACCATGGCACTGGTTTCCCAATCAGAGTCCGAGTCGGAAAAGTCCTCACTGGCATGGATCGGAGAAAAGCGGCAGAGCGAGTCCCCGGCGGTGGGCACCTGCTGCGGTTGTCGGACCTGGCACTGGGCGTTCTGGGGCGGCGAGCGGTTGAAGTTGTTCTGTGTTGGAATTGGGGGAATAACCACTTTCATCTCCGGTCCGATGGTCTTGTTGGGTGGGAAATTGTCGTATTCCACAATAAGCTTCGGTCCTGCGTTTCCATGAGCTGAGTAATGGGCTTTGACGTCATGTTGATGCGCCTTCTGAAATGAAGGCGTGACGCACGGGACGACGACGCTGAGTTCGCGCTTTTTCGGAGACGTCGCTTCGTAAACACAAGAAGTTACAGACTTGTGTTCGTAGCTCTGCTGCTTTGTTGTCGATGAAGTCTTGTGGTTCTCCTCGCCTTTGCAGTGGCGCTGTGTGGGTCTGAAGCTGCCGTCCAATGGGAACTGTGTTAAACCTAGCATGTCCGCAGCCATTCTGTTTTGGAGTTGCGCGAACGGGACGGGGGCAGAGCTGGTCGACCCGTTGGCCTTCATGGGGGCCGATGAGCTGACCTGCCGGCGTGACTTGGCCCGTCTGTTCTGGAACCAGACCTACAATCGAAGAAATTTGAATTTAGTCCTAGCTCTTATTCATCAATTCAAAATAGATTTATTGGACTATTAAAATAAACATGTAAATTGCCAAAGCATTTAAAAATATAAATAATAATAACACTAACAATTACAATAGGTTGCCTCGCACTTTGTGCTTGGCACCTAATAAGCAAACAATTGGGATATAACCACTAGCCTTTACCACTAGATAACCCTATGATGAACACACATATAAAACATATTCAGGCTGATGGCTTGCATATAAATAATATTACCTGAATTCTGGACTCAGGCAGACCAGTCAGAGCCTCAAGTCTCTCCCGTAGGTAGATATCAGGATATTTAGTGTCAGAATACACCTTTTCCAGCACTTCAATTTGCTGCGGGCTGAAGTTGGTTCTCTTTCTCCTATGGGTCAACAATGCCATACTGTCCGCCCTTGGCGCAGTAGAGTTGAAGTATTGAACTGAATCTGGAACTGGGGACAGCACAAACATAATCATTTAGTACATTTGATAAAGCACATAAGTAAATAACACGATGGAGATAGAGTTTCGAGTATTATTGCTCTATATACACTGAAGTTGAATTCCGGAATTCAGACGTAGTATTCTTGTGCGTAATTACGCACTGAGAACCAACCTGTTTGCATGCTGTTCATCCCCATATTTCCTTCGTGGTACATCTGGAAGTGATTCATTTCCTCGATGTGTAGATTTCCGTGCACTGTAGACATTGTCGGCTACTCCTTAGGTCGGCGTCTGCTGAGTGTGAGTTCTGGAAGGTCGACTGCAGGGCTTATATCCACCCCTTGTGTTTGCTGATCAAAAGTGTCTTTAGGACGTGTGAATGGCTGGCCGAACCGTCATAGTCGGCTGGCAGGAAAGCATCCGCGTACAGCGATTTCAGACATGTCTGAAGGCCAGTGTGTGAACGTTTAACACCTCTGACGGTTGTGCAGCCACAGGTTTCTTTAAAGGGTTCTAATGGAACATGCATGCGCAATACACATCACTTTGAAAAACATTGACCCTCTCCTGAATGGATGGAGCGATCACAGACCAGTAGCCTTCAAAGAGCACATCTCTGAATGCCATTTCCTCCAGCGGTCGGCTTTCTTTCACATTTGCAATTTGTTGGTGAATACAGTTATGGGAATGACGAGAAAAGTAATTTTAGTATCCGATCAAAATACACATAACTTGATATTGTTTACGGCTGAAGCTGAAGTGTGTTGGTCTATCGGAGATTTGGAGATTCTGGGTTATATGGAGATTTGATTACATACTTTATTTTTTTGTTTATTCCGTTTGCATATATTGCCCATTACTTTTCCAGGATGTCCACTCAAGTTTACAATGCCTTTATCACTAGTAAGCTTGATTACTGCAATGGTCTCTGCACAGGGCAATGGTCTCTGCACTACAGCGTTCAGAACGCTGCTGCTAGAGTTCTAACACAGACCAACAAATTTGAACACATTACACTAATTCTTAAATATTGTATAAACTCCCTGAGGATTTACGACTTGCCCAAAATTGTACCACCTTTAAAAAAAGACTGAAGACTTGTATGTTTGATTTAGCTTTCTGCTAAATCCTGAATACATTGCACTTTCTACAATGCATTTTTCTTTTACTTATCAATTTTATTTTATTATTTCATTTTATTGTATGATGATGTTTTTATTTGAAGCACTGTATATACAAATATATTATGAATAAAGTTGATTTGCCTTGGATTAGGTAGGCCTATGGCTTATAGGATGTCGTTTTTAATGAACCTTTGAACTTTAAAGTCTACTGATGTAGGCCCCTAACCTATGCACTTTAACGAAAGGAAATCGGGCATGCTACACCTCTTTGCCTACAAAGTCCATCTGAATACACAAAGCTCAGTTCAAAAGGACTGAGGAGTGGGTACTTATTGATTAGAGGTGATTGAGGATCAAGAACAGACACCCCGATTAATGCAGTTGCACAAAAACGAGGAAATAATCTCAACCCCAAAAGTTCATTAGTTCAAACTATTAATGATAACACCTTTTTATTTCGACTGAATTTGAGACAGTTGCCTATTTGGGTAGGACTCAACATCGCTTTAATGATTGACTGCTGCGGTGAAGTTAAGATGACGGTCTATTTAATTGTAGGCCCATTCTAATATTCAATTTATATATATATATATATATATATATATATATATATATATATTTTTTTTTTTTTTTCTTTTTTTTTTTTACAATTGTTGTCAATTTGTGTGTTTGACATGGTAAAATTAGATTAAATACCACTGTTGTTTTAATCGCAGATTGGTCTATGACATTTTGATCATCAAACAGGACAGGAAAGTACCTGGACATTATTGGGCCTTTTAAGGCACACGAGCACTGCCAATGCATGTCTAGACAAACACGTTCACATTAACACCTTTTAAAACCTAAAATACAAAGGGCTTCAGCCAATAGACACGCAGATATATGGCCGTACTCGTTTGAGATTCACAAGAAGATGTAAACATGTGTCTTATATCATGAGAAAAAAAATGAAATTAACTAATCGTTGTTTTTTTTTTATGAAACCTCATAATACAGAAAGGTTTCATTTCTAAAATATTATAATTTTGCTATAATTCTTTGGTTTATGTTACAATTTTCATGAATAATTAAACTCAACAAGGCAAAAAAATAATAATAAAAAACACATCTCAATCAGCCCTATGAGACGTTAGTGTATTAGCCCAGTATTATATTATTTCTAGCCTCTTTATCGTCACGCCAGGGGGCCGCTGCTGGTCGTCTGCGAGTCTGTGCCATGCCCTTTGCTGACACATTTCCTGCTCCTCCTCGGCGTGCTGTTTTTGCGATGCATTTTTCACAATTTCCTACCATGCTAGTATACATATATATTTTTAACATTTAAACGATATTATTATTATTATTTAAATGACATTCACGAAGTTATTTGCACCTAACCCGATACGCCATGTTTTTACGTCATTATTTACTTCTGTGACTAAAAAAAAATACCCCGGAACTTCCGCTGAATTATAACGGAAGTAAGTACGTGGCCGCTTAGGCTGACATTCTGCATGATGGCGACAGAGGTTCAGAGCGGCGACCTCAACAATGGCAATTCTAGCCGGCTCGAAGTCTCCATCGACGGCCTCACCCTTAGCCCCGACTCCGAAAGTGAAGCGGGACGCGTCGGGGATTCGGATCCCGCTCCTATCGTGCCCGAGGCGGCGGAGCCTGGTTCTGCCGAAGCCGAAGATGGGGAAGACGGCGCGACAGACAAATATACCATAGAGAAGAAATGGGGGTTTGATTTACTGGAGCTTTACGGAATGGCCCTGAAATTCTTTAAAGGTATTTCATGCTTAATGTCATGTTACATTCTTAATGCACGGTGCTGTTAGCTACCGTTGTGCTTGTTGTTAGCGAGGGGAGAACCATGAGTCTGGGCCCTGCTACTACACCCCCTGTCTGAGGTGGAGATCAGCGCTGTCACCGCTTAGCTCCCGTTGTCATGCAAACCGCACTATTAGCCGAGTACAAGCCAAGCCCACTGCGAACAGTAAGGAGCTGCTTGCAGATGTCACAACATAAGTCCACTCAGGGAAAACACCCGTAACGTAGTCATCGATAGTGGGATTACTTAAATGTTGCTTTAGCATGTTGTAGCTAAGCCGGTTTAAACCTTGTCATAAAATGTTAGCACTTTTTCTGGACTACCTTCTACGCCATGGGGTCAGTAAATCACGTGACTACCTTATGTAGGAAGTAAAATAGCCACGTATCATTCATGGAGTAATCTGGAACCACATTTGTTTTCGAACTCGACAAACACACCCTTCTTTAGTCATTCATGCCCCTTCTGCTCTTGTTGGATCGGTTTACATGGCAGCAAGCATATTGCTCTTTTCTGTAAAAATGCATATTGACCAGTTGCCACATACACACATGCTGGAATGTCAATGAACCTGTAAGTCTCCAACATGCTTTTGCAGTGTGCCTACTGCCTATGATATTGAATTGCTCCCTCCTTCCTTGCATTGTTGCTGCCTTTCATTTTTTTAATCATTAACATCTTGCCCTGTCTCACTTAATAAGAGGACAGTGGCACAGCAACAGTAGGAAGATAACCTTCTGCAATTTAGATTGCCCTGAAATGTAAGCCACAGTTTTGTGGTGTTGATTTTATTATGAAATCTAAGGCCAGTTGATGACTACTGTGCAAACAGGTTCTTGGCCGCCACCCTGTGCAATAGAAAGCTGTGTATTGTGTAGCAAAGTTGACATGGGGCTAGGCCATATTGCGCAAGTGTTAATCTTGTTTCTTATTTTGTAGGATTGAAAAGTTGCTAGGTGTATGTAGTGGCTTTTTGAGGCAAAAGGCAGATTTCCAGAAAGGTTCTTGGTATAGTATTAAGTATTAACCTTACTACTTATAGTGTGTATTTCTATTTTTAGCAGCATTACAAAATGGGATAGAAGCATTGGCCTACCCTCAATTTTACTTTGCCTTGATGGCTGAACAGAACTATATGCATCCCACAGGAATGACAGATTCAGGCCGAAAAGACAAAAGCCAACCTGTTAGAATGCTGCTGTTTCCTGTGTCCCCAGATAAAGATGGCAAGGCCTTCCACCCCACGTATGAGGAGAAGCTACGACTAGTGGCTCTACACAAGCAGGTGTTACTGGGCCCTTACAACTCAGACGCCTCCCCCGAAGTGGGCTTCTTTGATGTGCTGGGCAACGATCGCAGGTAACACCAGCTGTGTGTGTGTGTGTGTGTGTGTGTGTGTGTGTGTGTGTGTGTGTGTGTGTGTGTGTGTGTGTGTGTGTGTGTGTGTGTGTGTGTGTGTGTGTGTGTGTGTGTGTGTGTGTGTGTGAGAGAGAAAGAGCTCTGGCATGCTCTGTTCCATCCGTTTCAGTAAACAGGAAAAAGAGTGTTGAGCAAAGCACTTTGTCTGCTGCTCCGTCCTAATCTCTCGGTCTCCTTCCTCTATCTATCTCCTCTTGCTGACCCGTGTGGAGGACCCCTTCACACAAATGTCATTATTTGTAACAATTAATTTATGCTTTAAAGGGATGTCATTTGATGTATATAGTATTTGATTGTTTTCTGATATAATCATACCAGCCCAGGTATGATAATATCGTATCATCCTTGAAGGGAATTTTAGTAGAATAGGGAGAAGAAAATGTTACATTTATAAATTGTGAATTTATTGTTTCATCATCAATGCACATTTGTTGCTTTTTGGACTACACAATATTATCTCCTCAACTCATCTGTGCTTCTCTCTCCCTTTCGCTTCCCTGTCCCTCCCTCTCTTCCCAGGAGGGAGTGGGCAGCTCTGGGAAGCATGGAGAAGGAGGAGGCCATGGTGGAGTTTGTCAAGCTGCTCAACAAGTGCTGCACCCTGTTCGCGCCCTACGTCACCTCGCACAAGATCGAGAAGGAGGAGCAGGAGAGGAAACGGTACTACACCCGTCTGATCTGGATCCAACGGCATCAAATCTTCACACACACCGTGGTGTCTTTTGAAATTAGTTATAATAAGAGTGCATATTTTATCTTAAAGGTTTGATTCCGATATAGTATACCTCAAATTATGAGTTATGGTCTTCAATATGGGATATTGAGGCAGAATAAAGTATAGCAGCGTACAATGAAACATCTCTGAATAATAGAAAAGAAACATCACCAGTGTGCTTGGAAATCTTATTTGATATTTTGCCCCATGCGTTAAACATGTCCACCTCTCTGTTCTCCCTGCAGGAGAGAGGAGGAGGAGCGACTCAGGCTGGAGGAGGAGGAGAGGGAGCGACAGAGGCAGGAGGAGGAGCGGCGACAACGCGAGGAGGAGGAGAGGCTGAGGAGGGAGGAGGAGGAGAGAAGACAGGCGGAAGAGGAGAGGCTACGCATCGAGCAGCAGAAGTATGTGTGTATGCATGCGCTGTGGCTATGTCTAAGGTGTTTTAAGGCAGATCAATACGTTATTGATTTGTGTGGGTAGGGAAACTGCCTGTAGTGCCTTCTCTGAGGTCAGTGCGGAGGGTCTCTTGTTCCACTCTCTTGTTCTGCCAGACTGCTTCATAATTCACAGTGAAGGAGCCCCGTGTAAGATGGACATGAATCTTCTAGGCTTCTAACAGAAGGAACAAAACCCACAAAAAGTGGTGATCATGTTTGAATACGTCCCACAAAAGGCTTATAATGCTTTTTTGAGAAGGTAACATGGCTGATGTTCTGTATTAAACCAACTAGGCAGCAGATCATGGCGGCGCTGAACGCCCAGACAGCGGTGCAGTTCCAGCAGTACGCGGCGCAGCAGTACCCCAGCAGCGCCGAGCAGCAGCTGGGCCTCATACGGCAGCTCCAAGAACAGCACTACCAGCAGTACATGCAGCAGCTCTACCAGGTCCAGCTGGCCCAGCAGCAGGTAGGGAACATTAAGGATCAGGGGGGTGGGACAGACAGACAGACAGACAGACAGACAGACGGACGGACACAGTCAGTCTTTTCTGCTTTTTTAATGGTTCTTTTGAGAGACCGTTGCCTTTTGGTATGCTGGAATTATTTCGTTTGATTTACAAGATGCAATGTAGCTGACTTGGCATCAGTGGGGGGAGGGGTTTAACTGAAGAATAGCAGTGTCAATAGTATGTAATATCAGTAGCAAACTGTAACTCTTAAACTTGGCCCTCTAATTTAACGACCTTACCCGTCACCAAATAGAATGATAAATGAATACCCTAGTCCAGCCTTAGCAATGCAACAAGCAAACAGCACAGAGTGGTAAGCTAGCAGAAGGATACCGTTCAATGGATGAAAGACAAACTGTTGTAAGACAGGGATCTGCCTTGTGTTTTTGGGGCTATTTCGATAGAACGCTTTGTCAAGGTTTTACTCAAGGTTTGAAACTGATCTGGGGTCGTTCTAAATGTATGCTGTTGTCATTTGAGGCTATATTATGTGATGTGACGTCAGCCAGTGGGATGTGCACCCTACCTATATGCCCTGACCTTTATGAATGGACGATATGTGTTCAAGGCTTGCGCTATATAAATATTGATGAAAGCGAGGTATAAAGTACAGGTTGATTTCTTTCCTACGCCTGGAATTTTAAAAGAAGCTAATGTGCAAACTGTATCTGCCTAGCCTACATGCTGAATATGGTTAAAGACATGAAAGACGATGCTATTGCTGTCCGGAGGCTGGCTGGCTACGCCACTCTATCTCCCATTTTAACTGCTTGTCAAAATCAGCCCGCTTGAGGCAGCCGGTTGTCAGAAATAATAATGATTTCATTATTTCCTTTCAGTGTTTAGGCCTAGCCTACTATCACAAAGCTATGAATAGCGAGCTCATGTAGGTATATTTATCTTAAGTCTTTTATTCAAATATGCCACAAAGCCTGCCCTTCTGATCAATGCAGCCACGTGAGAAAGACTTTATATGATGTGCTCTCTGGATCATGCCACCAGTTCACCAGCCCCCCTCCCCCTCCCCAGGCGGCCCTGCAGAAGCATGCGGAGGACGGTGTGGTGCAGGCCACCCTGGACGCCAACAGCTGTGGCGGAGGCGGAGGCGGCGAGCACGCCCTGATCAGCGCGGCCTCGTCTCTCTGCACCACGCTGCCCTCTAGTGGCGACGAGGGCCCCATGGTGAACGGAGGCCAGTCGGACTCGTACTCGGAGAGCATGGAGCGGGAGCCCGAGGCCGAGGCAGCGGAGGAGGTCTCCGAGAACGGACCCTTACTCGGTGGGTGGACTCACACGGACACACTGTACACAGAGAGTCATTGTTGTGCCCCAAGCCGGGGGGGGGAAAACAAATGCTTAATGAGCTCAGCTGGTCTCAGGTGAACAGTGACCGCCCGGCTCCGCCTAAAACAAATCAAAGCCTTGTTGCGAGCGCATAACTCTATCCTTAGAGTTCCTGGTTGGATGAAGGACATGTCTTGAGGAGAACTTGACCGTAGGGAGTAGATAACCGTAAACGGGTGCTCGTTAACTCGTTGGGGAAGTGCTCCGGCCTTTCCGCAACTCCCAACAGACGAAATGCTGACAATCAATGTTGACGCGTTTCCGTTGTAAATGAATCCTCAAGCTGTGATTTATGCACGGAATGCTGATGCAGAATCAAGTGTTTACAAAGACGTGCGTAGGTTTGTGTATGTGTGTGTAACGCTGTCGTTGTCGTGTGGCGTGACAGTGATCGCCGACTCGGCGCCGGTGATCGCGGCGCCCTCCATGTGGACGCGGCCGCAGATCAAGGACTTCAAGGAGAAGATCCGCCAGGATGCGGACAGCGTGATCACGGTGGGCCGCGGCGAGGTGGTGACGGTGCGCGTGCCCACGCACGAGGAGGGCTCTTACCTCTTCTGGGAGTTCGCCACCGACTACTACGACATCGGCTTCGGGGTGTTCTTCGAGTGGACGGACGCCGCCTCCGCCTCGGTCAGCGTGCACGTGTCCGAGTCGAGTGACGAGGACGAGGACGAGGAAGGTGGGCCTGGCGATGACGAGGGCTGTGTTGCGGATGACCCGAACTGTGTTTATTGGATGGCTTGCAGCAGCTCTGGTTCTGATTTATAGCCTTGTTCTACACATGGCCGTTTTTGGTTTCATCATTTAGGTTGTGATCTAATTTCTTTGTAGTTAGGTCATGGGGTTAGGGTGATATTAATATTAGTCATCTGACATGGGAAATTGATTGTGGCGATAGCATGTATCGCTAATGCCAGCGATCATCGCGATAACAACCAGCAGGTGAACGTGATGTCCTGCCGGTTGCGTTACTTACTTGACCCCACCAACCCCTTTACTCTTCCCCCCCCCCCCAGGTGAACCCTCTGGTGAGGAGGAGAAGGCCAAGAAGGAGGCGGGGAAGCCCCAGACGGACGAGATAGTGCCGGTGTACCGGAGGGACTGTCACGAGGAGGTGTACGCCGGCAGTCACCAGTACCCGGGCCGCGGCGTCTACCTGCTCAAGTTCGACAACTCCTATTCCCTGTGGCGCTCCAAGAGTGTCTACTACAGAGTCTACTACACCAGATAAGCCTGAGAAGAGACACGATGGGGAGGGTGGGGAAGAAGAAGAGAAGAGGAAAAAAAGGTGTGTGTGTGTGTGTGTGTGTGTGTGTGTGTGTGTGTGTGTGTGTGTGTGTGTGTGTGTGTGTGTGTGTGTGTGTGTGTGTGTGTGTGTGTGTGTGTGTCAAGGACGCATTGTCTTTGACATGCCACACGTGTACCTGACTGGAGCCTATGTAAGAAGAGTGATGTCATCTGTGTGCGTTGTATATGCGCGTGTCCCAGGATATACCCACGTGAGCGTCTCCAGCGGAGCCCTTGAAGGCGGAGGGGTTTTCCTCTTCTGTGCTGACCCACTGTCCGCTCTACAAATCCTACTGACCAGCGCTCTCCTCCCAGATCAGAGACAATTTCCTATTGGACGCTACCATTTCCAATTGGTCGGTAATAGTACACCACAACCACCAACAATAATAATGGCACAGGTTCACTACAGAACATTGTTACAGCATTGTCCCATAGAGGGGTGGTCTCTTTGGCTATATTAAGGGTCATATTTAGATACATACACACACACACACACACACACACACACACACACACACACACACACACACACACACACACACACACACACACACACACACACACACACACACACACACACACACACACACACACACACACACACACCAACCTCCCATTCGGTCCCTTCCTTATCTAGTTGTGAAAATGTATTTGCCATTTTCATTCTTTTTCCAGTTTGCACCTATCCAGGTCAAATGGATTTATTATTACTTTACTTCTCAAATGGAAGAAAGCGTCTTCTCGTTGGACCTTGGTTAACGGTGGCTCTCAAAATTTTGGATTATCAGCTCATAGGATTGGACAAGAAAGGGTTCTTAGGTTTAAACTATTCCCCACCCTACCACCAGAGTACGTATGCACCAACCGGAATATTGGAAAGGTATTCATCTCTCCATAAAGTCATACTGTGGCCAAGTGGGTTACTTCTATCTATATATCTAAGATATATATTATAGAGGCAGGATTGTGTCTAACAAAACATTGAATTAATATTTATTATTTTCCTGTTTGTTTCTGAAATAGTTGTGATTTCTTTGGATTTCTTTGTGTGATACAATGTTTGTTAATCTCGTCACCTGAATGCTTCTAAGGTGCGTCATGTCAACTTTTTTTTTATTTTTTCATCATCTTTTTCTAACTGGTATAAAGAAAAGCTTAAAAAATGTTTAGCCATACAAGCAAGTAGCCAGTGTTCATTATCCAAGTGGTTATGGTAAAGTAGTCAAGATTGCAACTCTAATGATATGTATACGTTTCCTTGTGTGATGGGAAATTGTTTATCATCCCAGCTAGGGGATTCGTTGCTACCATGTATCATCTCTTTGATTTCACACCACACGTTTTGCATGCTTCGTGTATCACACCTCCAAAGTGTGTGTGTGTGTGTGTGTGTGTGTGTGTGTGTGTGTGTGTGTGTGTGTGTGTGTGTGTGTGTGTGTGTGTGTGTGTGTGTGTGTGTGTGTGTGTGTGTGTGTGTGTGTGTGTGTGTGTGTCCTTGATCATAGGGTTGTTATCTGCTCTGCTCTCTGTAACCCTACAGATTTCATTTTTTTTGTTTTTTTTTTAAGGTAAAACTAAACTGGTTCCACCGACACACGGATGGACTTCCATGCATTTAACCCATAACCAAAAGACTTGCTCCCCTTGTTGCCTTGCCAAGTTCGCTGGCCAACCGGTCCACGTGAATGAATGGAAGGCAAAAAGTCTTGCCCCTCACCCAAAACAAGTACAAATAGTAATTTCTGTTTCCGAATGTCCCAATGCCGTGGCTTCCCGAAGCTATCGCAGAAGATCCCGAAGTACCCCTGGTTTTTTTCATGTTCACTTATTTTGAAGTATGTGCCACTCAGCAAATGTTTGTTGAGCGGAGATGTTAATCTAAGCCTTTGTATGTAAATAATTATATAAATGGATTTATGTGTGGGGTTTTTAAGATGTGGAAAATGGGTTGTGGGTATGAGGAATCGATGCACTAAAGTATTGAGGGTGAGATGTATGTACATTTTTTTTTTACCCCAAATGAAAGTCCAAAAACTCTTGGAAAGTGTAAAAGCCTAGAGACTCACGTGTCAGAAAAGCTCTTGGGGGTTTTCTTTGTGTTTGTTGATCCCTTATGAGTTGTAAGATCTTTTTGGACATATATTTAATCTTGATTAAACCTATGTTCATCTCTGCTACATATTGGTTCAATGTTTCTTCATCAATCGATATTCTCCTATTTTCAATTTGAATTTCCTTTGCATGTCAAACATGACTATCAGGTAATCAATGGTTTGCAATCAATCGCCCTGACAGCAATCTGGATCTTCGATGCATTCCAGCAGATTTCTTTTGTTGTAATGTGCAGTTTCAAGTCAAAAGGAGGATTAAGGATATTTAATGGAAATAAATGTATAATGCTGGTATTTAACATACTTCAGTACTTAATACACTTCTCAGGAACGACACCTTTGGATTTAGCTTTTGTCTGGAGCTGGATGTGTCCTCTTGGGTGAGTCAATTAATATTGACGCAGAAGTCCCTTTTCGCTAGTGCTGTTCCGCATTCATTTTATTATTGCTTTTCCTTTACGTAATTCGTTTTCCCGCGTCACTTTAACAAATAGCCTACAACTCTTTGTAGTGTGTCACTGAAGAAGTAAAAGCAGATTGCAGAGTTGTAACACAAGCTCTCATTGGCTGCACGAATACGCAGTTATACATTTGCTGCGTTCGTTTTTTAGTCCACTACGCCTGAGCCCTTGGGCAGTCAACCATGAAGGAGACAGCAGGGAGCAGGTGAGTATAGCCGTATAGCCGTTTTCACATGTCTACGGTTTGCTCTCTCTTAGCTATATCCATGCAGCGCCACGATGCTGCGGTTGTATCTGACCCATCATGTCGAGCGAACGCCTCCTACTATCTTATTTAGATTGGCCTCTTTGCGCCCACTTAAAATGATTTTCCAGGAGCCGATGGGGCACATTTGCTTGGCCTTGTAGAGAAAACCTGAGAAACGCTCTGCAGAGTCATGCAAATGTTTTAGTTGTGAATGGACTTGAGTGGCATATACCTAGATGCACACACACACACACACACACACACACACACACACACACACACACACACACACACACACACACACACACACACACACACACACACACACACAATATGCAGTAGAGAAGTGTATGGTAGATAAATACATCCAACAGAAATACAGCATCCACTATTTCAATTTTCATTAAACCATTAAATCAGGACTGGAGAAACGTTTAAAAGGCTGCTATACATGTATACAGCGAACAGTTTATATTGTATACTGCATATACTTTTAAACCCATATCAACCACACAGCATACATGTTATGTCTTTTTTAATACATTTTTCAAAGAAATAAAAAGTAAAAAAAGTGAAGTAGTCCACAGCCTCCCACCAGGGCGTGCTGATGCTGTGACGAGGGAGGCTGCAGCCTCCGCAGCACCCCCCTTCCCACGCCACTGAGGTCTGAATGTCCCTGCGTCGCTTTTGGCTGCACCATCATCTGTGGTACTGGTTGACCTCTTGCCTCTTGGTGGAGGAGCTGGTGTAGTCACACCAATGGGCGGGACCCGGGAGCATCCCGCTTGGCCAGCTGGTCTGGATGTCCCTGCATCCCTCTTGGCTGCCCCGTCATCACAGTTACCCTCTTGCAGCTTGGTGGAGGAGCCGGTGCAGCGGCGCCAATGGGAGGGAGCAGGGAGTCGCGCTCCAAAGTCAGGGGTCTCAGGATCCTTCCATGTTTCCCCAGTTTCACCCTTTCCCCCTGATCCATGGTCTGCGGCTGGCTTGCCTGGTTTCAGATGCATTGTGGTTGTTGCAGCCAGGGTCTTCAACATAACTGTGAATTCAAAGAAATTAAGCCCTCAAAACAAATTATTAATTTAAACATAATTAAGAGATTGCCTTGATCATTAAGCAGTAGATTTCTTTACCTAGATATAGTGTTTATATACTATAATATAAAATACTTTGTATACATAGATGTAGTTATAGGAAATAGAGTTATAGGATTCTAAATCCATAAAAAAAATAGTATTCTACCAGTTTTTGGTGGGTTTCCTGGGGATGGGACATGCATCCCAGCGAAGTCTTCTTCATTGTGGCATGCTTGAGAGCCTGACCTGGAGTCATCTTCTTTGACTTTTAAGAAAATAAACACACGCTCAATATTAAAGCAAAAAAAGCCTGCGAACACAAAAGCCTTGGGAAACTTTGATTCACGATGTCTCATTTTAAACAAGCGTTGGTAGAAACATTCAGGGGGGATGGTTAGCCAACTCAGCCATATCGCCGGCCTTGTAGTAGACTATTTTGCCACAACCGCTGATCAAACATATTTGATGAGCTCTACTGTGACCAGGTAGTGCACTCACTGTAGGCAACGCTGGATGAAGTCCAGCAGGTCCGGGTCGCTGGTGCCCAGAAGAATCTCCAGCCTCTGGGGCCTGGCAGGATCTTCTCCCCCGACTTGTTGAGCTTGATATATTTCAGCTTGTCCTTCCGGTCTGCACATTATACAGCATCACACTGTTTTAACATTGTTGATTTTACATTGTTGGATTAACATTGTTACTTTTCTTAAGATCACAAATAATGTTAACTGAAACTCCATCATATGCCATAAAGTAAAATCCTCACCGAAAAACTCATCCCTATTTAATGATGAAGCCACTATTGCTGCTGGAGGCATTCCCAGTATCTGAAATTAGACAACCATACCCAATAGTCAACTTATACAAATATACACGTCATGGGTGCAGATCCCTGGGGGGTTGATAGCTTACCTTAACCCTAACTTGTGAAAAGTCCACCCAATATAAATTATTTCAAACTAAATGATGTGATTGAAAATCTAGTTTTAATAGAAGCCAACTTGTTACAGCAGATCATTTGATATATCTTGGTGACATTTTTGATGCCCCCTCCAGAAGTTGTAATGAGATCTGCGCCCTTGTAGTATATATCAGCAATTACCAATAATCATGTCTTACTCACACCGTAATACTTATTTTCCTAGTTTTGTCTTCTAATCTTAAGTCTGTATTATTAATAAATAAATTAATAAAATATATTGAAAGAATTCAATCTCATGATTAATTAGCAGTACTAAGCAACAAGTGGCTTGTAGGATTACCTCTATGGTGCGTGTGACTTGTTCAATTTCCTCAGGTCCAGAGAACGCTTGTCTTCCAATGAGGAGCTCTATCAAGCAGCAGCCACAGCTCCACATGTCAATGGCAGTGGTGCACACAAGACCCAGAGTCACCTCTGGAGCACGGATCGACTGAGTCCTGATAAGACCATAGTCTGGAAGACGAAACAAAGCCAGTAGGATAAAGATAACTTTATGAAACCCATCAAATAACACAATGCTGTCACATTGTACGTCTCCCCATGATTCAAAAGAAGAAAACAATTAGACCCACATGTTGGCTCATCCTCCTGAACCAGGCTCACACCAAAGTCAATGACCTTGAGGGTGTCGGGGTCCTTGTTTGACATGACCATGTTAGCCTATAGAAGCAGACGACTTGGTGTGAATAGCTGGGCTAACGGCTCACAGGTGAAAACTATTTGTTGATGTCATGTGCAATTTAAGGATTGTATAACTCAAATGTTGATCTCAGGTGCCATTTTATCACAATAATGACAGTATTGTTCCTATTTTTCTTTGACCCTCAGGTGGCCACAGCACTATTTTAGCTTGAGTCCATTGGGCAGACCTCAAGCCAGAAAACGTAATGCTTGCCCACACCTCAGACAAGCACAGTCAAATGTCAGTCAGTCACAATCAGTTAAGGAAATTGGTCTGGCGTGTCACGTGAATCAGGCTCGAATTGGGTCAGGCATCACAAATTACATCACAAATATAGCATTTTCCACTGAGAACAGTAGGATTGCAGCCATCTTTTTTTTTTGTTTTGTTCTAACACCACTGTTACAGGTGTTACAAGCACTTTAATTGCACAGCATCTTTCAAAAGCAGGTTACAAAATGCTTTACAATAACAAACTAATAACTACACACATTCAATTAGAATTATATAGATGCAAATAATACTAAATACCAAAATAATAGATAGGATGCAGAAGCCAGGATAAAACATCACCCAGTAAAACAAACAAACTCCTCTTTTTTCCTGTTTCCAAAGCCCAGGGCGGTCCAAGACCTGGGTCTCTCCACGTTGTTGCAGGCTGATCCTATGAACAGATTTACTGACGACTTCATTGACTGATTCCTCCCAGGGTCCAGGGTCCATCGCTGACACAAGACATCAGCCCTGAAGGGTAGCCTCCTTTGTGCGGGGGACAGAAGGAGGTGCAGCCTGGCACCACAGACTGTAGGTGATACGTTCTCTACCACTAGTCTCTATAGGTATAGTGGGCTGATCCATTGTTATAACCTATTGTAATGGGTTATTTATGTTTCCTGAGGAGCTCCCCTGAAGCAATCCCAGTGCAGAACAAGGGGCTGACCTGACACGCTGGATATCGGTGCTGAGCGATGCAGGTATGTCTGCATTCTAGTTAAGATCCTTGCGAAAATAACAGGGGTTTTAGACGAAGTTGAAGCCAAGAAACAGAACACAAAGTCAAAGGCTTCAGAAGGCTTGGGAGAAGCTTTAGCTGCTGCTTCTGCCTTGCCTCTGCTGGTTATCAGGGTTTAACGGCAGATCTGGGACCAATTATGTGGCAACAGATATCAAGCGCATCAAATATTATATTAGTCTATATTTCGTTCCATATTTCATTAAATTAACTTCCTTTCAAGTTGATGTTGTCGGACCCTCCAATGTGGAGCCGAAAGTTCAAATTTCAACAGTGGATGTGTGGAATGGATGCAATGTTATCCATTTACCGTGAAATTTAAATATCAAAGAAGGGTGTGTAGGAGACCTAGCAACAAAAACTAATTAATTAATGAAAATGAATGAAACATACAACATAATTTGACACACATCATTTATTGTCTGTCAAAATCAAAATACAATAAATCAAACTATTCAGTTGGAGTTTTATCCACACCTCAGTACGCCAATCAATCATTCATGCATATATTATTATTTAATGAATTAATTCAAAGGAGGTTTCCTAACGCCTATGACAGTTAGTGTGCCAAACCTGCTCGACTCGCTCTGTGGAGTCTCCCCGCACATTCTTCTGCTGAAACACCTAACACCACACACACACACACACACACACACACACACACACACACACACAATCCTCACACACACACACACACACACACACACACACACACACACACACACACACACACACACACACACACACACACACACACACACACACACACACACACCACACAACCCACCCACACACACACACACACACACACACACACACACACACACACACACAAACACACGTGCCTAGCCGTTTTTCAAAAGCTGAGAGCTTCATCGCAAAGAAGGCAACAACTCTGGACTTGAATGACCAGCCGTTACTCCTCTGGGGCAGAGACTGCAAGCATGCACTGACCACTGAGTACGCAACATTAGCGGTTAGACCATAGCAATGGTGCTAAGTGTATCAAGCAGATAAGTAGAGCCACAAAATCCATGCCACTTTATGAATAGAGATAGGAAAACCTAACTTCACTATGCTGATATAACCTGATTGTTATATATCTCCCAATGCATTACTTACTATTGACCTATGCCTGTACTCGTTCGCTTGAAGTAAAGCATATCAATATATTCTCTATTTAAAACCGGCCTTGGAAATATTAATGACATTTGTCCCTTGGTAAATCCTCAGCAGATGCTCTGGTGAGCCACTCCCACCAAACTCTTCCCTTGAAGACCACAAGGTGGCACTAAAGGGCCACATCAGGAACACATTGGTAGAACTTGGGAAGAGTAATCTGACTTATATTCTTATCCTCAGGACTATGTCCGCTGTTTTAAAAGAGTTGCAGAAACAATAAATTACCTTTATTTGCCCCGATGGATACCCTTGCCCTGAACACGCACCACTCTCACATGGTGTGCTCTGCAGGGCTGGAAGTTCATCTGCGTTGTCTTCCTCAGCACACAGGGTCAGCCTCAAAGGGAGAACATCAGGGCCGGTACATTCCTCTCCCTGTTTATGACCGGGATTTATGTGTTGCCTTCTCTCATTGTTGTTGTTGTTGTTGTTGTTGTTGAATCTTCTGGACTCAAACCTTGCTTACATCGGGCCCCTCCTGTCTTTCCTCACCTGATACATGTTTAACTACAGTGAAGACCACTGCACCTATCATACCACCATCCTCTATAAATCAATGTTATTGACCCTACTCCTCCCATAGTCCCTTAGGATCGTATGGTTTTCTCAGAGGAACAAAATGAAACCTTTGATTGATTGGAGAATTAAAGCTACACATTTTAAAGGCATGAGAATTTCTATTACCTGACATTTCATTTCACTGAAATTCACGACTACAACACAACTACTTACTTTTTTTTTCTTTTACATATTTATATTTATATCAGTCTACTTTGTCGTTTTCTTGACATTTACACACTGCCTCACTACATCTTAAACGTTTCCTTTCCATTGTATTCCATTGACAGCAATCATTTTTGTGCTGCTGAATCACACCGGTAGAGAAAGTTGACATTGACTGGAACTGCATCGTATTTGAATAATTACCACTTACATGTGTCATCTTGGCAGTCCATCTTTCTCTTAAAGCACATGCAGTACTCTAATGGGATCAGCAGGTTTTGAACAGCCTAGAAGCACCACAGCGCTACCCGGCCACCTAACTCATGTACAACCAGAGAGGGAACGCCCCTGTTTGTGTATGAAAACAGGATTCACAGCAGAGCAGCGGTTCCTTAAAGAACGTGAGAGCGTTTTTTAAAACTGGTCCCTTTTCCCTCAGGGTGTACAGACATTCCTCTGATAAGAGCTGCCCTGACTCGCTGAGCCGAGCGTCAGACACCAGCGGCTCGATACTAGTGCGCTGCAACAGGAAGTCCTGTTGTTATCTTCAGCTAAACAACATGGGAAAGCAGAGCGCCCAAACGTGACACTGCCCTCCATTGCACTGTACGCTCTCTCAGATCTATCAGGGACTGATGGACGCTGCTCGGAGCAGCCTGCCCTGCTCCTCTGGGGGGGACGAGCTGCCGCAAGAAGGGCCAGCGGGACCGTCAGAGTCCCCCGTGCACCTGTTCACCATGCAGGACGTCCTGTCAGACATCCAGGGGATGGTGGAACGGAGCCATATTATCAACGTGAGTTCTGCCTTGATGCTGTCATTATGTTTCCTTAGGATATATTGACCAGACGCCATTCATGTGTCGAGAATTCAACATCAGGGGAATACAATACATTGCTTTGTGCGCAAGCCTGTTGTAACAAGTTAGTTGCGTCACTTGAAAGACAGAATGTAATGTGAATAGGGAGAGATCATTTAGAGAGTTTATTCATCAGTAGCATAACATTGTATTTGAATATATAATATAGTACTTTTGAACTGTTATTAAAAAGGTTGGTCTCATTGAGATGTCACATCTCTTTAGTAAGAGAGAGACCTCAGAACACCACAGAAGAAAGAATTATTTTACAAATCAAATCATTGAATCTGGCAGAGATTAAGCAAGAGCTACCAGACCAGAAAGTTATGTCTGTTTTGAAGCCCAGTCGATTATTAGGGGCATGAAAACTGGATGGCTACCTTGCTCAACTCTCTCCTCACCTTATATGGAGAGTCAAAACAATACATTTATCAGACATTGTTGTTAGACTGTCTGAAAGGGGTGCACTTGGAATGAAGGAAACAGAATGGCCTCAAATACAAATGTGCCAGTGGGCTGACCTCCTAATGAAGGCCAACCCAGTCTCGTACTGAGAGTAAAGTTATGCCTTAGGTGTAATGGAAACAAACCTCCACCATATGTGGTGTACAGTGTCCAGCACATGCAGATAGGCCACAGGGGCAGTTTGTTAATATAAATCCTGTCTGCAAAATCAGGCCTTGAGTTTCTTCCCTTGAATAATGTGTGTAAATAATGTCTACAAGTGTGTCCATAAATAGCTTTAGAAACCCCAGTGTCCCTGCAGACAGATACGATCCATTTGAAGATAAGCATTCTCCGAAAGTACACGGGAAAGGAAGGTTTTTGATGTACTTTAGGATAGTACAGGGATTTCCTGCTGGCAAATTTAAAGGGCCCGGGGGATTGCTTTGGTCCTAAGATATACAGTTTGTAAATTGCTAGAGAGAGATCTTATCTTTCATGAATCTTGTTCATCCTGACCATAATTATTGTCATTGATATTATTGTCGTCATAATTATAGTTGTCATTATTGTTGCCGTTGTTGTTTTTATCATACAAGTACTGTTAATGTTCTGTTTTTTTGTTGTTATAGAGGACAGAACACATGGATTTAACTTGTCTGAAGTCGTGTTCTGGTGAATCAGAGATCCATTTGACACGAACCATCTCCAGGGCTCTGGGATGCCGGTACCAGCCGGCCCAGCTCAATGTACCGGCCATGCTCAAACAACTGGAGGAGGCAAAGGTTGCATATTTTGCACTCATGTTTATTTATGAATTGTGACATATAGATATTTATGAATTATCTATATGTTCATTCAGAGTTGGGCCTGTGGCCTGCCCCTCAGGAACTGGTTGGGTTGATAACATTTTTTAGACCTAAAATAAAATATCCTTATACTTTTTGCTGTTTGCTGTCTGTTTGCCCCTAGAAAATTCTTCTCAATGACTACTAAAATAATGTAACATAATATAAACATACTTAGGTAGTTAGATGTAGAGTTCACATGTTTCGTATGTTGATAGCGAATGACATTCAGGGGGATAGAAAGTGAGTTTGAATCATGATCATGATGACATATAGCACAGCTATATGATGTGGTACATCTCACTTACAGGAATATAGGTGCTGTATCCAGGAGCAAGTGGTGGACATGAAGCGTGCTAGCACATGCAGGACGAGCCAAGACCCAGAGACCTTGAGGGCCGCAGTGGAGCGATGGAGCGTGGCTCTGCTGGATGCTGCTGCCACAGTGCAGGTCAAGGCAGCACAGCTGGAACAGGTCATCCGGTATCACAAGCAGATGGAAGACATCCAGTCGTTCCTAGAGAGACTCACTGGGGAAATGGAGAAGCTGAGCTTGTAAGTAGCATCGTTGTTGTCTTTACTGCTGCTGTGTTCAATGCCAGAATCGTCCTGTTGGTATATTCTCATCCAAATATACATTCATTCTCTTTCGTGTTTGTTCTTTTTGTTATCAGAGATGTTTTAGGTAGCAGCTCCGTCCAAGCCGAAAAGATCAGTGCTCTTTTGCAAACGATGGAGCAGAAGAAAGACATGATTAGGGAGCTGCTCTGTTCAAGTAGTGAACTTTCACCCCATTTGAGGGAGGCTGAGAGTTCAGGTGTACTTCTTGCCAAACTCGGGTATCTCCAGGAAGATTGGAGACTTTTGGAAGGTACTTTTAAAAGAGCTCTAAGGCACGCCTCCGCATCCTTCTCTCAGTCATCTCACTTTCTGAAAATGGCCCAGCATCTGCAGGGCAGGGTAACGACTCTCCAGAAGACATGCGCTGGCCTGCGATCCTCAGAGGATAGCCATGGCAGCCCATGCAGCCTGATTTTACAACTGACCTGCCTCAAGGCCGACCTGAAAATAAACAATCAGCGTTATCTCCACATTCAATCACAGTCAGATACCTTGTGCCAATTCTCTTTGGGTCGGAAAGAGAAGGAGGGGATTGGGTGTGTTCTACAAGAGTTGCGATGCTCAATGAATGTCACAAAGAGGCAGCTTGAGGATCTCAAACCTGGTATACGTGGGACTCCATTACCTAAAGTCCTCATGCTGTTGGAGGACTTGGCTACATCTGCCAAACATGCAGAAAACCAAATGGCTTTGGGGCAAATGTTATCCCTTTTCCCTGAAGAGGCCCAAATCCAAATGGCGGAAATTCAGAAACTAAGATCCAAAACTTTGTCTAAACAATTACAATTGAAGTCTTTGGTCATTGATATTGATAAAAATAACTCTGATGTTTTGAACTCAGTAAAGATGGTAGAAGACCTCTATGAAGCCTTTGATGACAGCTCAGCTCATATCCTGGAGCGTATGGAGAGAAGCCTGCAGGAAAGGGAGGATCTATTCCACAAGCTTACTAGCTTGGACAACTGGCGGGCAGACACACATATCTCCAAAAACCCTCGCATTCCTATTGAGAATGCTTCAAAAGTTGAAATGCTAGAGTTAGAGAGACAGCTAGGTGTTCACAAATTGGCCACAGAAAAGATTGAAAAACAAATTGCCCAGGTCGCCATTTTGATAGAGAACAGTAGGAAAACTGCTATAGAGTTGAATCCTGCTGAGGCCAGCTATCTTATTAACAGGCTCTCAGGGCTCTGGACAGAATTGGATGGACTGGTGGCTCATGAGCGTGTAAGTAGCTGGGAGTTAGAAGAGCTTATTCATGAGCGTACCTCTTCTAATGAGGAACTAGCAAGCATTCAAGCCAGCCTAAATAAGATATCTGCAGATCTTGATGGCCAAAGCTTCCCTTTGATGGCAGAAGCCCTCTCTGCAGCTGAGCGGATGACACATATGCTAATGGAGCATCAGTTCCAAGTGCAGGAACTTCAGCACTGCCACGAGGCAAAGCGAAGCTCAATGTTGTGTGACATTGGTGAGCTTCAAGACAGATGTAAAACTCTAACTGTCCATGCCATGGAGCAGGACAAGTATTTTCACCTCCTGAAAGAAATGGACAAATCCCGGCACATTGCTGAAGGTCAGATCCAGTGTTCTTTCACCCAAGCTGCAAGCTTGGGTGAAAGATTCAGTCTTTGCCAAACCCTTTTAGTTAAACTTCCCCTAGTGAAGACACAGTGCCAAGAGGCGGCTGACCAATTGGAAGTTATAGCTCAAAACCTGAATACTTCAGAGCTCCAATCAGAGAGGCAGAGGATTCAGCACACGGTGGAATCCCTGGTGGCCTGGG
This sequence comes from Micromesistius poutassou, assembly GCF_964030765.1. NCBI lineage: Eukaryota > Metazoa > Chordata > Actinopteri > Gadiformes > Gadidae > Micromesistius > Micromesistius poutassou. The sequence continues at coordinate 8,734,674 of NC_140289.1, forward strand.
AGCATGCTGTGACGGAGAACATCCATAACTTGGAGGGTAGGCTTCTGGAAGGTCTCCGTCTCTGCACCGAGTTTCCCAATATGATGGACCATGTCCGAAGAACCAAACAGGAGCTATTGGAGGTTGAACCAGTAAACCCAGAGGAGAAGTCTATTGATGCTGCATTACAAAGGTGTTGGGTTATTCAGAGAAACCTGGAGTCTTGGATGCGGGTGGTCGAAGCTTTGGGACGGAAAGAAAAGTGTAATCTCAGGACCCTTGAAGAACTGAAATCCCTAACAGATGCATGTACGCATGACTGCCATTCACAGATGGTAAGCCACACTATTATTATCTATATATACATTTCTTTACAGTATGTCAATATATTTGAGCATTTCAACATGTGTGTTTTCAACATGATGTAATGACTGAACCTGAAGCACTTTGAGTCTGCCTTGTGTATGAAAAGTGCTATATAAATAAAGTTGCCTTGCCTTGTATCAAACAGGAGGACTTGGCCCATGCACGAGAGGCCCTTAAGGACTACCACTGGGCTGCTCAGGGGGCCATATCCTTCCTTCACAATGCCGAAGCTACCTTCTTGTCAGCACCAGGGGGGTTTTTGGACTGTGCCGAGGAACAAAGAGAGACCCAGGAGGCTCTCGCTGCCCTCAAGGATGTCCTGCAGGCTCACATCAGTGATCTGGTGGAACTGGTGCCCCATCAACCCTGTCTCTCCAGCCAGAAGACAGAGCAGCTCCACATTGGTGTTCTGAGCCACCTGTTGGTGGGCAGAGCAACTCTTGAGGCCCAGGCACAGCTCAGACTGGAGGCCCTGGAGAGGTAGACTTCATCACAGATACCTTCATCGTTCCTGTTTGTTTTTTCTACAATTTACACTTGGAAAAAGAAAATGGTTTCTTTCTTCATGACCATCCGTTTCATCATGTAGGTGTGCAAGAACACAACAGAGTCACTGGATGTGTCACAAACACATACGACAGCTTCTGTCCAGCTTTGAGGCCAGTCTGTCTCAGTGTTCCTCCGAGCGAGTGACCTCCTACGTTCAGTGTGATGCCCAACAAAACAGAGCTAAGGTAGGCAGATTTTCTCCACAACCTCATTGGTCCATTAAAAAACCTCTCCTGTCACTCATTTACATTACATTTACATTTAGGGCATTCAGCAGATGTTGTTCATAGAACCAAGTGCAAGTACTAACAATCGCCAGGCTAACCCCATTCCCTGTATACAGCAGTGATAGCTAGCAACTGCAGATGCTGCACAACTAAGTACATGCTACACAACATGCATGCACAACACAATTAAGTACATGCTACACAATTAAGTACAATGAATGAATACAACCTGTATTAAGTGCGTTCATCAAGTGCCAGGATGTACAACAAACAATAGTGCAACAGACAAATAAGGGACTGAATGGCTATGTAGAGTCTAGGTGAACTCTGAACAGGTGGGTTTTGAGTCATTTGCGTTAGCTGGTGAGTGACTCTGTGGTCCTGACATCAGCAGGGAGCTCGTTCCACCACTGTGGTCCCAAGATAGAGAAGAGTTGTGATTTAGCTGATCGACCTTAGTGATGGCGGTACCAGACGTCCAGCTGAGGTAGTTGAGCAGAGGGATCGAGCTGGGGTGTGTGGTTTGACCAAGGCTTGGAGGTAGGCAGGGGCAGTTCCATCGACTGCCTTGTATGCCAGTACCATCATCTTGAATCTGATGCGGGCTACTACAGGGAGCCAGTGGAGGTGGCGGAAGAGGGGAGTCACATGGGAGAATTAAGGTAGGTTGAACACGAGTCGCGCTGCCACGTTCTGGATATGCTGCAAAGGTTTAATAGCAGAGACCAGGAGTCCAGTTAGGAGCGAGTTTCAGTAGTCCAGGCGGGAGATGACCAGCGCTTGGACTAGAAGCTGAGCTGCTTCCCTTGTGAGGAAGGGCCGTATCCTGCGGATGTTGTAAAGTGCAAATCTGCAGGATAGGGCCACTGCAGTGATGTTGGCGGTGCAACATAACTGGACGGAGACGGAGATACAGTGATGTTCTTGACAGTGACCAGTAAGTCCAAGTGTGGGCAATCTTTCCCCGGTATTAGGAGGAGCTCAGTCTTGTTGAGGTTAAGCCTCAGGTGATGGGCAGTCGTCCAAGTGCTGACGTCTGCCAGACATTCAGATATGCTCGTTGCAATCAGGGCTTTGTCAAAGGAGGGGAATAAGAGGAATAGCTGGGTGTCGTAGGCAAAGCAGTGATATGAAAAAGGGTGTGATGTAATTACAGAGCCTAGAGATCTGGTATAGAGGGAGAACAGAAGGGGCCCCAGTACAGAGCCTTGAGGGACACCAGTGTCAAGTGTGCAAGGTTTGGACGAGGAGCCATTCCATGTGACCTGATAGGTGCGATTCGACAGGTAAGATGTTAACCAGGATAGGGACGATTTAGCAATGCCAAGTTCGGCAAGAGTGGCAAGGAGGATCTGGTGGTTCACCGTGTCAAATGCTGCGGACAGGTTGAGGAGAATGAGAACCGATGAGAGGGACGAGGCTCTGGCAGCACGGAGGGACTCAGTCACCATGAGGAGAGCCGTCTGGAGTGTGCCTTCTTGAAGCAGGGGTCAAGCAAGTTGTTATGTGAGAGATAGGAGGACAGTTGGTTAGAGATGGCACGTTCAAGTGTTTTAGAGAGGAATGAAAGAAGAGATACTGGTCTGTAGTTCTGGATCTCGGTGATGTCAAGGGTTGGTTTTTTGAGGAGAGGCTTTATTCTGGCAGTCTTGAAAGACGCCGGAACAATGCCTGAAGTGAGGGAGGAATTGATGAGGGCGGTGAGAAATGGCAGGAGGTCGACCGAGATGGTCTGGAGGAGAGAGGAAGGGATAGGGTCAAGAGGGCAGGTGGTGGTGTGGTTGGAGTTAACTATTCTATTGACCTCTTCGGAGGTGAGGGGGATGAAGTGGGTAAAAACAGAGGTGAGGATGGGTGGAGGGAGGATGGTGGCACGGGTAAAAGTGGAGCTGATGTCCTTCACCTTCTGGGTAAAGTAGGTGACAAAGTCGTCAGCAGTGAGGGAGGAAGAAGGCGGAGGGGAGGGAGGGGTGAGGAGGGAAGAGAACATGGAACATGGTCACTCGAGTCCAAAGAAGGATTATGGGGTGAGCACAACAGTTAGAAATATGGTAAGTTGTTGAGTTGTTGACACTTATTATGAAACACAATTGACCTGAGCCTTGAAGGCTATGTAAAGCATTTTAAAGAAATAATCTCAAATATTTTCATGTAAATATGTCTGTTAAGTCTCTATAGCCTAATGATGTCACACAATGGGGGTTAGGCCTATGGCCCACAGATTGAGCTCTTGCATTTTCAGTATTATGAATGTTAGGGACTGGGTGGCGGTGGTAACATTCCCTGGAAAAATCACATGTGGAGCAGTGGCTGTGGCCAGAGAGGGTAGGCGTAGCTCACACAACAGACTTGCACTTCAAATAACTTGTGTGTATTGCAGTGGACTGTTATTTCCGGTCTCTGCTGACATTGCCAGCAAAACAACTGGCAACTGACTGAGGTCAGACTGTTTAGATCTCTGGAAAGTTGGACAAAAATACACCTGTAATAACTGCTTACCGCCATAGGTGTCGCCGTAGAGACTAATAATAGAGACTAGTAATACTGAAATCTTCGAGATTATCTATTTAAGGTGCAGTAAATTGTTGTATTTATTTGTATTATTATTTATGAAATCAAGTCAGTTTTCAACCAGCTTACACTTCAGCTCTACAGCTCACAAGCTCATTTACACATTTTCCTCCATGCCACCACACTAAACACTGTGTTCCTCTAACCCTGTGCATCTGTGTGAGAAGTCCCTGATGGGGGAGTTGCACAGCCTGGCTGGGCAGCTAGAGGACCTGCGGGCCGGCTGTCCCATGCAGGGCTGCAGGGCGGGTAAGGAGGGAGAGCTGAGCGCCCTCTGGAGACACTGGGCACTGCTGTGCCGTGGCGTGGGCCTCCTGCTGGCCCACTCGGAACAGAGGAGAGCCGAGTGGAGGGACATCAACACCAGCGTGAGCTATATACTTGTTTTGGAGAGTTACATTTTGAAGCAACATTTTTTTGCTAAGAATTATTGAAAAAAATATGTTATTCCCGCCAGTCAACATACTGCGCCAAAATTCTGGATATTATAGAATAATATTATAATATTATGTTTTCTATATATATAATATATTATATGACCATGTGCCAGCATGGTGATATCATTATTAAACTACCAGTTCTATCTAGGGATAGGGTTGCTTTCTTATGCTAACCTGAACATAAACAAGATCAAATATTTTTCTTGAGAGTACCATGAAGGAAATCATCATGAATAAGTCAAATCACAACCATTTCTTTGACCTGTCTTCTCCAGATGGAGCAATGCTGTACTTCCTTGGCAAGTCATCAGGCAGAGCTTCCTGACTCCTCCTCTGTGGCCCCGGCCACTCAGGGGTACACCAACAAGTCATTATCCCAGGCAAAGATGCACCAGGCTGACTTGGAGCAGGAGCAGCAGTCCTTAGCCTCCCTGGAGCACCGTCTACAGCATGCCCTCAGCCTTTCTGGGCCACAGGACCCAGGCAGCCCTGGGCCCTTGGGCCAACAACTGGTGACAGTCCAGCAGAGTGTGAGAAGGTGAGGAAATCCTGTGGTAAATGTTGTCTGCATCTGTAGAGGATACGCCAACCTAGCTTGGTAGTAGAGCTTGGCAAATATCAATATCAACTAAATATCAATTAGCAATACCCTGATATGTATCTTGATACCATCAGGGATCATAATATTGATCCCAGTTCGTAATATTGTAATTGATCTCAAATGAGATGAATCTATGTTTTGCCAATATTGCCCACTTGTCCTAGGGTGTTGTGTTTGATGAAAACATGTAAGACAATCGGGTGGTGTTCTCCACAGCTTGACCGAACAAAACATGCTGGTGGTGCGAGCAGCCCTCGCTGAAGAGCAAGTGATGCGGCGAGCCCAGGAGGAGATACGGGAGGTGGAGGAACGGGTGGAGGCTTTGCTCCTCCCTCTGGAGTCCTGTTTTAATCAGGGAGAGATGGGACACGTTAAGGTGCTTGCCCTACACGGTGTCCCGGGTCTCAGGATGCTAGTCGTAGCTAGTCTGCCATTTTAGGTAACATCGGGGAGATAGGAGGGTCTCATTTATGCAGAAAGCACAAAAAAACACCTCTCTTCGTTCCACTTGCAGAAAGCACAAAAAAACACCTCTCTTCGGTCCACATCGATTTGGCAAAAACAAATTTTGCTGGTAATAGCCTGGTAATTGACTGCTGTTTTTTGGTTGGCAAGAATGTTAATGGTCGCTAATTTACTTTTCCTTTTGATGTGCAGTGCATCATAATGGCTTAAAAGCCTTTTTTCACATGAACCCCCCCATGACACCCAACTTGATGCACAACTTTCCTTTTAAAACATTTTCCTCCAGTGAGGCAGCATTAATTACAGTACTGCCAAGCAATCATTTGTGTTTTTAGGCATACACTTATATGTGTACTTCTCCAACTCTCTCCTACCTTTTATTTTTCCATTTGGCAGGACGCCAGGCAGGCCTTGGTTGTGCAGAGGACTAAACTCTGCAGGGTTGGTGAGGAGCTGGGCAGCAGATACCCAGAGGTGCCAGCAGACATTGGCCTACGGCTCAGTGAAGCCCGGCGCGCCGTTCAGACAGCAGAGGAGAAGGTGAGGTGGCCCCGCCATTTGACTGCACTGCACTCAAAGAGCTGCCAACCCCCCCACCCCCACCCCCCCTCCACTCCCACAAATTGTAATGTGTGTCTTACATTTGGCTTTTCTCCAACCTTGATTGTCCACACACATTTTCAACAACAATATGTGAATGAATCAGTAACCGGCATTAGACAGACTATCTGGAGCCTGTATAAGCCATTTCTCTGCACTCGTCATTTTATCATGTATGAACTCTTTATTTGGAACAAAAACTCAATGAACAGGCTTGTGTGAGTTTTTCTAGTATTGACTCTGATAAAAGCTTGGGATACGTACATGTGTGGTGCTGCATATCTATATTTATTGGATATAGTAACATTGTACTGCTGTTATGGCCTATACAATAATTTGTGTGTGTGTGTGTGTGTGTGCCTGTACTCATCTGTGTGTGTGTGTGTGTGTGTGTGTGTGTGTGTGTGTGTGTGTGTGTGTGTGCCTGTGCTCATCTGTGTGTGTGTGTGTGTGTGTGTGTGTGTGTGTGTGTGTGTGTGTGTGTGTGTGTGTGAGTGTTTGTGTGTGTGTCTGTGCCTGTGCTCATCTGTGTGTGTGTGTGTGTGTGTGTGCGTGTGTTTGGTAACCCTTGCATAGCTCTTGGAGAGGAGCGACCCATTCCATAAGCTGAGCAGCAGTGCGCTTGAGGTCAGCATCGCTCTGCAGGCGCTGAAGACGCTGCTAGACACCAGAAGTCCTTCTTTTCCTGAAGCACAAGACACACTCAAGGTGTGTGTTTGGGTGTTTGCGCTTCCATCTTTAACAAATCGTTAAGGGGGGCTACTATTGACACTTTCACAGTATGTGTCACAGTATGTTATTGCATAGCACTTAAAGATGGCTTAGTTTGAACCTTATACGCTAAATGAGTATGTGCTATCGAGGGGCTATCAGTAGGCTATTCTAGTAGTCCATGATATTTAACAGCAAATTAATTAGCTCCGGGCCTCTGTGCAATATCTCTCCTTGGCTTGTTTCAGGAAACCAACATTACCTATTGAAATGCTATGTCCTATCCTTAGGTTATGAAAACCAACATATATTAAGTTGTGCTCGTTTAAATATAAATACAATGGGATAACCACACAGGCAGTACATCTTTGAGTGACCGCAGGTTCAATTCTGACCCTTGGTCCTATGCTAAAGGCGTGTCATTGCCTCTCTATTATCTGTCTGTCTTCATATTTTATATCAATAACATCACAAAAAGCCCATAAAACAATATTACGCGTGTATTTTTGTCTTTTGGTAATGAAATATCCCTAATGCTGCGTTCACACCAAAAGCAAAGGTTTTTTTTACACGCCGCGAATACATACAATGTCTATACAAAGACGATGTTTTGCCAGACAAGCCGGCACTGCGAAATGGCTGGAATGGCCATTCACGCAAATTCAACTTCAGCAAACACATGAATTTGCGTGTTTGCTTGAGTTTAAATATTTGAACTTTGCAGCGACTCTCTCTCGATACTGAATCACAAGGTTGCTTGTACGAACCGCAAACTTACCAAACAAGTATAACATTCGCCTCAGGTTTGGTGTGAATGCACCTTAAGCCCCACATCACCATCATAATGGCTGTTTTCTGCTCCGTGTGTCTGACGACCCCCCCCCCCACCTGCAGCACGTGTGGGATGAGCTGGACGTGTGGCACAGCCGGCTGGGGCTCCTGGAGAGCGAGGCCCAGGACCTGGCAGAGGAGCGTCCCCAGCAGGGCCATCTCCTCATGGACCGCCTCAGCGGGCCCCTGCAGCTCTACCAGGACACGGCCCAGCTGGCCGAGCAGCGCACCGCCTTCCTGGCCCGGGTCAGGACACGTCCCCTCACATCAGTCTCTCCCTCTAAATTTTTTTTTTTTTTGCTTTGTTTTATTATAAAGTGTGATAGATAAGAAGGTATCGGAGACAGAGGGGAGGACATGCAGCAAATTACCACGGGCAGGGATCGAACCCAGGTTTGATTCCTGTTCAGGACTGAGCCTATATGGTACGCACTCTACCCGATGAGCCAACGGGGCGTCCCAGTCTCTCCCTCTCTGATCACGGATCACGCACTCCTAATATGTTATAAAAATGGGAAGAGTTATGCCTTGTTTCCTGTTTTAGTTATGGAGATATTTATCAAAAAGATACTTGTTTGTGTAAATGGATGAAGGCAATTTGAATAAGTGGATGGCTAAAGTGGCCAGTCTACAAGGTGGTTTGTATTTGAAATCTTTATCGTCACTTTTTCCAAGAACATTGGTTCCCAGGACAAGATGTTTTAGCTTATCTTCCCACTGGGAAAAGTTGTGTTTGCGGGAAGCCAATTACGCAATTACAGATCCTCGCCTCCAGCAACCAGATTGGTGGAAACTAATTTGAAGTGAAAGATGGTGGAATGCCACAATCGCCCAGATTTTAGATTGTTAATGTAAAGTGTGAGTAAGAGAGAAAGAACATATTTTTTTTGGTTAATTTAAGTTAACCTTCATTGTGCACCTCTTTTGCATGAGATACTTAAAATGCAAACACAAGAAACACTAACTACGTCCTTCTCGTACTCTCCATCTGTGATGTTGAATTGAAAGGAAAGTTTTAAGGGTTGAGGTTTGAAGTTGTTGTTTATTTGTTGAGTCTCATTTTTTGAAAATTGGTTAAAAGTGTTTCTTGAATGAAGACACAATGAGAATTTCTTTGTGTTTTGCATGTTATGTTCTCATTTTGTCATCCATAAATGCAGTAGATACAAATGATGTTAGATGAAATACAATCAATTGATAAATTATTATAATCCATTTTTTTTAATGATTGTTTCCAGATTCCGACCTTTCTTCAGGAGTTTGAGGACATCCTGCACAGTGCCACCTGTTGGCTCGGGGAGGCTCAGTCGTGGATCAGCGCTCCCTGTACTTACTCCACAGCCAGGAGCCTCCACAGCCATGCCAAGTCCCTCCAGGTCTGCCTCCAATCATCATGGGTCAGGAGGACTTGAAAGAATAGACCAGAATAGTCTGAAATGACCTGAGATTGCAATGGAGTTGGTGGAAAAACATTGTGATGCTGAATTCACACCGTGATAACCCTTTATAACAAAATCTGAAGTAAATAACAGATTTCTGTTGTCCATCATTTTGAAGTTAAAAAGCCGTCCATAATAAATGCTTTCAGTGCGTATATGAATACGGTTGGTATGTGTGACACTGTCGTAGCTGGTCCTGGAAGATTCGGAGAGGACCAGAGCCACCCTGGGCAGCTTGGGGCTGCTGTTCCAGGTGATGTCTGCGATCTGGGACACCAGAGCGCTGGAGGAGAGGCTGGTCTGGACAGAACGCCAGGTGGAGGGCATGCAGCACAACGTCTATGAGCCCATGGAGCAGCTCCTGCACACGGCCACAGTAAGAGCCGTTCGTTAACGCAGTAAAGAGAAAAACTACACGTTCATTAACTGTTAACTTATGGTCTAGTTAGTATTAACTAATGGTGTTGGTGTAAGGTGGTGTTCATGTATACATGAATTCATTTGATAGGGTTAGGAGTTAGGACCCTAACCAACTACCCCTAACCCTAACCCTATGGCAATGCTATATAATAATGCTTATTACTGCATTAACTAATGTTCATTAATGGTTAATTAATTTACCCATATTGAGAAGTATGACCAGGACCCTCAAACTTGTTTGCGTTTATCCTGTGGTTGACTTTAAGCATTGTATGCGTGCAGGAAAAAACTTCATTGTACATTTGTAATATATAAAAAATGTAATTCACATTGAACCATTGAAAACTGAAAGACTTCGGAATTGGTTTCTATTTACAAAATTAAAAAATCTGCTAATTTGCTCCAGGAAATTGATGCCATGGAATTAGAGGTGAAGACTATGGAAAAGAATGCGACGAAGATCAGATCCATTTTATCCTCTATGAGCAGCAGCAACATCTCAGAGGCAGAGTGCCTCGACAGCCAACAGGTGAAGCACCCCATTAGGATACAAAGATCCTTGCATTGGGTTCCCTTATTCTACCATATGATTTCATCCATGTGCATAACACCTTCGCATGGCTGATATTCAGCTCTGGATTCAGATTCAGAGGACTTTATAATCCCAAGATAAGTGTGATAACCCCCAAGATAACCCTATCATATTGATGTATCCCTCAAAACGTTTATGGCATAGGTTGAATTTCCACTAAAAAGAGAAGAACTGGAAAAGGCCTTATGTGTATACTCTGTCTCATCTCTCATCTCAAGGTTATCCTGGACAACCTACAGTCCATGCAGAGGACCTTGGAGGAGATTGTGCAGTGCAAGGGCGAGCTGAACCTCCCAGCAGGGGCGCTGGACAGCCTCACGGTCTTCCCCAGGGCAGAGCTGGTGCTGCAGTCCCTCCAGGAGCTGCAGGAATGGACCCAGCAGCAGGGTGCACTGCAGGAGGTACACCATGAAGTATGATCACCACTTCGGGCCGGTAAAACAGAATCCAATCCAATACATGCAGACTGAATGAATCCCATTGCATATAAGGTAACGTATGTTTTGATGTTAAAAACAAAAGCGTTCAGCTGTTCTGTGGGAGCATGCAGAAGTACCGGCTCTCAGGGCCTATGCATAATGAACACTCTTTATTGCACATCATCTATAGACCACATGCAGTTGTTACTGAGGCTATATCATTAGCCACCTGATTTTTTTTATAATTGTCTTATAATTGAAAGACTTAACTCACAAAACTTTCTTTCTCACATTGTAAACTTTTATACTAGTTTAACTTTGTTGTCGAAACATATACTGTGGAGGATGGAGACATAAACTTCCATTCTCTCTTACCATCATTGTTTAAACTGGATGGTAAAAACAGAGAAATTAATACATTCTTAATAACATAATAATTGTACTATTTGTATATATTTCTTTAATAATTTTGTTTATATAAGATAAAGACATGGTGACCTTGATCCTTTGCCAACTCTTATCTGGGATTGATTAAGTCTGCCTGGTGAAATGTTTGTCTTGTGTGCCTAACAACCAAAAACATCATTACATCATATCTCAGCTGGCCCGGCATATGTTTTAAAGGTTAATTTAGACAGTAAATGCACAATAACTACAGCTCCTGTGGATAACTGACAGGCTTGAGTTATATTTATCAAGAAAAACTAATCTGGAGGGACGGTCTGTAGTACCTTGACTGAATTGGTTCTTATCAGCAGAAAGCATTAACAATCATCCTAACCAACTATTTTTGCGGGAATCAGGAAGCTGTTGAGGTGCTCAGCTCTGAGGAAGAGGAAGATGAGGGGGTGGAGGAGCAGTATCACTCGTCCTCCTCTGAAACACTGACATGCAGTCTCCCAGAGGTAAAGATCCATACCTTCACACCAGGACCTGCACCTCTGTTGACATATTATATATATTTTAAAGGTTTTTAACTAAAAAATGGGTGGTTTTACTTCTGTGTTATTCTGAAGTATTGAATGATATACCGTAATTGGATGTTGATTATATGCATTGCTTTATGTTGGTATGAATGGTAAAATGTTCATGGTGTATTTAGTACTTCTTAACAGAAGTCTGACCAAAGAAGATTTCAATTTAGGTTGATTGATATCGACAAGCACTGTCCGACCAGCTTTTTACCCTTATAGAGAACACACACACACACACACACACACACACACACACACACACACACACACACACACATAAAGGCTCATAATAACACTTCATAAAAATGCCATTTATTAGGACCCCGAGGAGTCCTTTATTCAACTACAGGACATGGAGACAGATGCAGACACTGCCCGATGCCCTCGAGAAGCGGAGGATATTCCTGGAACTCAACCACTCCAAGAAGAACCGGTACTTGAGGCTTCACCTTGGATTGTTTCTTTGTGTGTGTGTGTGTGTGTGTGTCTGTGTGTGCGCATGACATGTGTATGTTTGTGTGCGCATGACGTGTGTGTGTGCCCATGATATGTGTGCGTGTGTGTGCCCATGATATGTGTGCGTGTGTGTGCGCATGACGTGTGTGTGTGCCCATGATATGTGTGCGTGTGTGTGCAAGAGTGTATATTTGGCCATTTGTGATCAGCAGTTGCTAGGTTTGGTGTTATGGATGTGGCCCCCCTGCTAGACCCATCTCGGTCTGAGGTGTGACTGAGCTTGTCTTGCGTTGTTCCATTTCTTTGAAGGCTCCTTTGAGTGTGGCCTGGCAGCCTTGGCCAGAAGCAGACCCGATCTTAACCACCACCACGCGGGACGGGTCCAAGCCTGCAATGGTTGGTGTTGATAGAGCAAAGTCAGGGGAAGAAACTGGATTATCGCTGGCTATGGAATCCAGGCTCGTGTCCAACGCAGAGACCGGTCTTGTTGCTACGGTAACTATGGCCGAAGCACAAGCGGCCCGTGTTACTCCTGACAACCAGTCGAACCCCGCCACGGTGTCAGATGAGCCCAGACACTCGTCACACATCGATGAAACGTGTGAACGCGTAGATCCACAGGAGTCTTTGACAGCTGATGCAACAGGTTTTCTTGCCGCAAGAACTACAAATGCCTTCACAGCCAGAGGTCCATCCGTGAGCGCATCCCAGAACAGGCACGAACGTCTCACTGGATTCTTGACCTCTCACCGAGACTTGGTAAGAGCTTGAGATAGAAGAGCCCTTGATCTTTTCGGTTGGGGCAACATTCAACTGAGGGGACTCACAAAGACTAATATCAAGAATAATATCTAGGAATATCAAGACACAATTCTCTCTTCTTTCATAAAGCATCAAATCTAAGCACACCATTCCCCAACCTCTTTTTATTATCTCCACTCAGGTGACCCAGGATGAGGTAATTGATCCCAGAGCAGACGTTAACGCCAGGGCCACTCTGGGCAGTGTGGTAGATGTAGAAGATATCACAAAGACTCAAACCCATGATGCAATGCAGGACCATAAACCAGGGTGAATGACACAGAAACAATTTTTTATTATTTATTTTTTATATTTATTATTTTTTAATCCATTAATCAATGTGTAATGTATTTTCCAATGTCTTATTCAGTTTTCAAAACATATAATGTGATGTGTCATTTCGCACGTTTCACATTTACCCTGTTTTAAACTCAATGTTTGTATAAATGAACCTGCTCTGGTGGTAACTCTTTCACTTCTCTGCCTCCTTCATTCCATCCCTACTTCCTTGTTTCTCCAGAATGTCCAATGATGATGAAGAAGAAGCACAACGAGAAGAGGAAGGCGAGCAAAAGCAGATCGCTGTCTCTGCCGAGATCTCTCAAAACCTCACCGCTGTGGTGGGCAGTGGAAACAGAGAGGATTTGGAACAGGTGAATGCCCAACACTGACTAAAACCATTTTCTCAAGTCGTGCAAATAAATTGCTGAAACTCAATGGAAAGGTCAGTGTCTCCGCATGCTCCGCGAGGTCACAAGAATGTAAAGTACAATTTTGATTACAGTTGTTAACATTTGAATGAAGGTCTAGACTAGAGCCTTGATGGAGAACCTGAGAGATGGAGAATCATTTCCTGTGATTTGCTTGTGTAGGCGGAGGAGAGGCAAGAGGAAACAGGCGTGCTACAGGAATCCCAGGAGGCTGCAATTATGCTTCAGGAACATCTGTGTATAATGGAAAGAGAGGTACCTTGGATTCACCTTAAATCACCTGAATTTGACTTTTCACATGACATTACTAGTTGCTTGTTTTAAGCTCTCTTCATTTTATCTTTAGCAGAGTCAAAAATTGAGGCATACTGTCAACATGGGAATCAGGATATGGATATGTACATTGTGATTTATTTTATATTTGATGATATGTTCCTTATAAATAATTATTTAGCCAAGCACATGCAAAAGTACATGGAGCACAAATATTTTGTCCGCTTGCTTTTGGGCGTGAGAATTATTGTGGACGTGAAAAAACTATTATACCGGGTTTGTCCCAACACGCCCGTGTGCCTTGGGATTAAGGGTTTCGGATTAATCTTTTTTATTTTTCCATATTTCTCAGATGAGGCACACAGATAGCTTGCTTTGGTTGGTAGAGGACTTTGATATTGGACAGAGTGAACCACACCCCACTCTCAAGTTTGTTCCTAGTTTGGAGGTAACCAACGTGTGTGCGTGTGTGCGCGTGTGCTTGTGTGCGCGCGTGTGTGTGTGTGCGTGTGCGCAGGCGTGTGTGTGTGTGTGTGTGTGTGTGTGCGTGCGTTTGTGCAACGTGTGTGTATATTTCAAACATTCCTAAATATCCAGGCACATTTTCTTTCTTTAGCATCGTGTATACATTTTTCTTTGCTTCTTCATTCTCCAGTGGCTGGAGGGGCCCTCGGGAATGGCCCCTGAAGAGAAGGCTGAGCTACGGCGGATTTCCCACTCGTTCCTGCACAGACTAACATGCTTATTAGACCTGGAGGACGGACGCAGGAGAGCATGGCAGAAAGGCCATGGACAAACTCAGCAATTCCCCTCCAGGGGCAAAGTATGCACAAATAACGCAAAGGATGTCTCCTCCAGACCACAGCTCCACAGTTACACTGTTTACAGGTCGATATATATATATAAATATTTATATTAAGGATTGTCTCCTTCAGACTAAAGCTCCACGGTTAAAATGTGTACAGGTCCATCTCACAATCATCTAAAGTCTTCAGCTTGCCAGGGGGACGGACTTTCAACACTATTACTGTTTCTAAGAATATACAACTTTCCAAAAGGATAATAGAAATGCAAATTAGTTTAGATAGAAATTGAATAGAAATTGGTTTGGTTTATCCGGAAAGGGAGCCCTCACCTACTTCTAGGGTAAAGGGACATTGTCCTTTACACAATGTAATGTACTCTTTTGACTCAAACGTATTTCCTTTCCATGTATACCGAAGTTCTTGCAGGTTCTGGGGACGCAGTTGGCCGTGGCGCAGCATCTGTTCCAGCGAGAGCCAGAGGCGCTGGAGGGTGCTGAGGAGGAGGCTGACTGGGCCCAGCTGGAGCTCAGGGCCGGAGCGCTGCTGCAACACACGCTGGATCAGGAAGTCACACCGCAAAGCACACTTCAGGTCGGACACAGTGTTGTGTTGTGTTGTGTCCAAGGCTACAAACACACACACACACCTCCAAACCATGGTAACACAGCACACCATCTCCGCTAAGTCACCGGTTTGTTTCAACAGGCCAGCGGCGAGTGGGCGGGTAGGTGTGGCCGGATGGGCGCGCTGCTGGAGGAGTTGGACGGCGTGGCGAGCGCGGGACCGCTGGAGAGGGAGGACGAGGAGGAGCTGTACTCTGTGGAGCATGTGCAGACACGACTCGGATGCTGCCAGGTACACCCCACCCCGATGCTGCTGATCATGAGGCGTTGTTCACTGTTTCAGGTTCACCGTCGCTTTACGAGAAGAAAAAACCTCAATCGCACTTCTAATAGCCGCCACCACACTGGCCAGTGTGAGATTGGACGCCATGCGTCACATGGGCTGCATTCACACTTGCTCATCTTACCTCTTGTGTCTTTTGTGTGTGTGAGTCAAAGCTCAAGTTCATTACTGGTGATGAAGATCACAGACAGACAGACAGTGGGGAGCACTGGTCTCAGCACAGATGTCCTCCAGATACCCCAATTGTCTCTCTGTAATAGAACATCAGACACCAGGTCCTCAAAGACCTCATTCTCTTATTGGAGCAGCCATGGCATCTGCCGACCCGATGAGAGAACGCTGTGTTCCACTTCTCGGTGATGATGACGATGATGATGATCATGATGCTTATTTCAGTCCTTGTCTCTCTGCCTTTTCTGTGAAAAAAGGGAACATTTGTATGGATGGCTGAGTAACAAAGTAATGATATTGACGTTCTCTTCTTCCTCTTTCTTCTTTGCCAGTGCTCTTGCTATAGAACTTTTGTAAATATAAGGACTGACCTTGAAACGACAAAAAATGTATATGGTGACCTATTAACTGCCTTGCTTCATTTATTTCCCTATTGACGCTACAGCACTAATATAGGCCAGGTTTGATGTAGAAAGTGTACTCTCTACTCATAAAGAAGGAAGTTTTCGCCATCTGTCGCACCTGGCTGCCTATATTTCTGCATTTTATGTGTAAGGTAATCCGTTAGACACCCAACTTGAAAGCCTCTTACTGTTTCATCCTAGGATGTGCTAGTCCAGCTGGAGCAGAGTAGGGCGGCCTTGGGTTGTCTGCTAGACCAGGGACAGCTAATGATAATAATGGGGCTGCTGCCGTCAACCAACGCACAAGGCAGTACCTCAGTCGGCCCAACAGGAGGAGCTCTGGAGCTGCAGTGGCGGAGCATCCACAAGCGGACAGAGCAGGAGATGGGGCGCTGCCAGGAGATTCAGCGGAGCTGGGCCAGGTGAGGCAGATCAGAGGGGGAGCAGACCAAAGCCTGCAGACAATGGAACAGAAGCCGGTGATCCTGTGACGTCATTTTAAATAATGCAGACCAAGGTTGTTGGTTGCGCAACATTTGCAGCTAATGAGAGCAATTATTTTTGCCTTTGGATTGATCATTTCACTGTAATGTTCGTACATGAGTCGTACATTTCTCCCCCAGAGTTTTCATTCATCACAGGAAATGTTCTACACACTATTTTTTTTATAGACCTAGCTTCGTACAAATATCACAGTCACATCCCAGAAATATAAATTTTGCTTTGGCCAGAGAAGGTCAAATTCAGAAAACAAACGACCTTGGCGGCGAGGTTTGTGTCATGGGTTAATGATTGAAGCTCTGTATAGAGTGATGGCCTGAGAGTTCAGCTTCTCATACAGTTATGTAATGTAACTTTATTTGAACAGGGACAATGTACAAAAGAAATATTAACCTTGTTCAGAGCCAGGAGAGATGCATTGCACCAGGTTTTAGCAAATTGCTATTTTCCACCTGTAGTCCCTGGGCAAATAGTGTGACACCATGGTTTCATACACAGCATTGCTCATTAGAATACACAATGTGCATACACAACGACAGAACTAACTTTAAAATGTAGCACACAGTTGCCATGGGTAGTAACCATGGGAATAACGTGTCCGCCCTCCCAGCCCATAGTGCATTTATTTTTAAACTCCTGGTGGTTCAATCTAGCTGAAAAAGGGCATTGACTTACACTTTACAACAACAAGTCATTTCCACTAAAGCACTTCTCTACCGAGCCTGTTGTCGTGTTTCTGTTGCGATTACTAGATTTCCCGACATGTGGTTTGTAGCTCATTTCTCTCCTCTGTAAAGAGGGAACGGTCATGTTCCACTCCGCTGGCTTGATGTCTGAGTCTCCCCCCCTCTCCCCCCGCTACGATAGACTGCAGAGCGAGAGCCAATCTCTGGGGGAGTGGCTGGCAGGGGTCCGAGGGCAACTGGAGACGTGGTGCGGGCTGGCCGACAGCCCTTCAGGGGGGAAGGAGAGCAACGTTCACAGCCACCTTACCCAGCTCCTGGTAAAAAAACAACTGAGAACACGCCTTCACCTTAAATACACCCACAGAGACGGTGCTGTTCAACACTGGTGTTGGGATAAGGATGTTGTGTTTTACATTTACATTTTACATTTAGGGCATTTAGCAGATGCAGATGCATTTAGCAGATGCTTTTATGTAAGTGACTTACAATAAGTACATTTGTCATAAGAAAGTGAAACAATATATCACTGTCGGTACAATAAGGATGTTCATAGAACCAAGTGCAAAGCACTAACAATTGTAGGTTAACCCATTCCCTGTATACAGCAAAGATAGCTTGAAGACAGGCAGGAGCGTCTAGGGAATAGCAAAACAGAGGTTCAGTAACTTTGGGGTCCAGTGATAAATAGGGAAATGTGTTAATCGTTCAATCTGTCTTCATCGGACGGAGATCTAACGAATCTCGAATCTCGAATTCACAATCTGCCTTTTAGTGCGAGCTACTCAGCTGCTGCTAAAGTTGATGCAGATGTTGAATAATATTTTTTTTAATCGTTCATCAATCATTTTAACAATTCAACACATCTGAAAATCGTCTATTTAGTTTGTTTGATATTGGCATATTGATATAAGGCATCAATAATGATGAAAAGACTCGATGCGATCATGAACTCAACCTATTGACCACCCTAATACATACACATATTTTTGCTTATCGGTGAGTATGGTATGGAATGACATGAAAACGTGCAATACCGAAACAATATGTAATCAAATTAATTGATTCATTGTAGAACAGTTGAAAATGATGTCA
Source organism: Micromesistius poutassou (assembly GCF_964030765.1). NCBI lineage: Eukaryota > Metazoa > Chordata > Actinopteri > Gadiformes > Gadidae > Micromesistius > Micromesistius poutassou. Next base: position 8,752,664 of record NC_140289.1, read on the forward strand.
TTGCTGTCCCGTCCAATAGGATTTCTCCATGGAGGTGGAGGCCAGGGCGGCTCAGAAGGCATCTATAGCCAGGGAAGGAGCTCTCCTCCTGGGCCTGACGGAGGCAGACAGTCCCTGGCTGCGTGGTCTGCTCAGTGCACTGGAAGTCACCTGGAGCCAGCATACATCTGACCTAGCCAAGGCCCAGGAGCGGCTGCAGGAGGTACTGCCCACCAAATCATTCATCAAACATGAAACTCTCTTTTTGGTTTAGTTTTCTTATGACAAAGGATTCATAAAAAAAGGAACACAAAACACTTATTTATTTACCATGAGATGAGAGCATGAATCAGACCATGTATCAGAGCATGAATCCGAGCATGAATCAGACCATGAATCAGACCATGAGATGAGAACATGAATCAGACCATGAGATGAGAACATGAATCAGACTGTGAGATGAGACCATGAATCAGACTGTGAGATGAGACCATGAATCAATGTGACTCAAAATGGGACTCAAAGTGATCCTGGCTCCATCACTGTTGAGTTCAGATCAGATTACACACCAGCTTTATTAGTTTGGAAACTCGTTAAGGCCACAGCTTGTCAGGCTCTGAATTACAACCCCTCTCCCCTGTCCGCTGTTTGTTTTCAAAGATAATTGGACATTTGATAGAAAAAAGAAATCTCCCCCTCATTAAAAGGGAGTGTAACGCAAAAGCCCTTTCAGTGCTGGCAGAAACACAAAGAGAAACACGAAGAGAAGGGCATTTTTAATTTCCCCCTTCATCCATCACCGGTGATCGGAGGAACTGTGTGTGGAATCCGTCTCCCAGCGCTGGCATCCTTGCCATGGGATCCGTTTCACGCTGTTAACACACCTTCTCATTTGAGAAAAGTTGGCGGAAGGCACACAGGAAATCGTCCAACTGAATATTTCTGTGATGATCACAGGTCTGATTAATTAAACTGAGAGATGCAGACTGCGCAAAAACCAATCAATCAGTCTTCTTTTTCTTTCTTTCTTTCTTTCTTTCTCTCTTTCTTTCCCTAGCTGCTAGTGGCGAGCTGGCCCCCGTCTGAGCTGCTCTCTGACCTGCAGGGCTGGGTGGAGAAGACGGAGGCCAGGCTTGGGGAGGAGAGGGTGAAAGCCCTCCAGGCCACAGACGCCTCCCAGCTCGCTGACACCCTACAGCAGCTCCAGGTAGCCCTGCGGCCTCCACCTCGCACCCTCTGTTTCGGCCTCCTCCAATCACACCATGATCCCCTTCTACCTGCTGGAGCCGGTTGTGTACACCGTTCTGTTTGTGTGAATGGATTTTTAAAGATGAGATTAGGTACGGTTTAGGAGCTACAGTTTGAGTGTCATTCGTAAGAAATGCCATTGCCATCCGTCAGCTGAGGGATGGTGAAATGTGCTGTGAGAATATGTTCTGGTTGTCTGCGCCTGACTCTGTATGAGCCTGTATAATTTGAACAGCTCCCGCCTCATTTCTAACCAATCAGGGCATCTCTTCCCTGATTGGTTTTTGAGAATCCATATTGCCTGTCAATCACTAGCTACACTACATGTGTGTGAATGCATTTCACAATGTTGGAGAAACGTAGGTAGTGAGGGAGTTCTCTCTTCAGCTCCTTTCAGCATTCTCTGTCACAACTGCTATTCTGCTCTGTTCTGCTCTGGCACCTGAATTTCAAAACTTCAAAAATCTTGTCAATGCTTCAAACATCACTTTTCAGATGTTGTGACAATTGTTCTGTATATTACATTGTTTCAAATGCTTGTTTTGTTTCAGACTTTGTGTGTTTTTTTTCCTCAACGTTCCTCAGGAACTGAATGTGGGAGTGGGCTGTGGTCAGGTGCTCCTGGACTTCCTGTGGCAGTCCGGGCCTCAAAAAACAGGTCCGGCCGACATCTGCGTGTTCAATTGGGAACGCACGCTCTTCACCGAGACACTGGGGGAACTCAGCTCGAGCTGGACGTGCCTACAGGGGGAGCTAATGAGTCAGGTTCGTTTCTCACAGGAAAAATTGCTTTTTCTACTTAACTAAACTACTAAGATCAAACCTTACGGTCAGCAGTTCCTATTGTTAAATTCTGGTTAATGCAGTCAATCTTTCGGATATTTTTTGACTGGTGTCAACTGCCATAATAATGTACATCATTCAGCAAAACATACAAACTACGGCAGTCCACTCCACCAAGCAACAATCTCAGGTTTGATTTGAGGGATTAGTCCTCAAGTGACAGAATATTTGCTCTAACACAAGCCTTGTCTGGAGTCTAACCAGCCCCATGTTCCTAATGTAGTATACGTTGCCTCTGTTCCTTGATAGATCCGCGTGGTGGGAGATATGCATCACATGTGTGCCCACAGAGAGATGCGGTTGGGGCGTCTTGACAAATGGCTTGTGTGTCAAGCTGCTGAGTTGGAGCGGTGGCATTGCCCCATCAGTCAGACCGAGGCTCGCAAGGCCCTGATGGAGTGCCAGGTACACCACTTTTCCCCCACCCCCGCATGTTAAACAGGCTTTTCTCTTTCCCTGTCTTTTGGTCCTCTATTTCAGTGTTTCTCAACTGGTGGGTCGCGTCCCAAAAGTGGTACATATTTTTACTACTACTTTGTTTTTTGTTTCTAGAGTAATGTTCTTTGATTGCCGGGATGAAAATATTGGTTTATTCATTCATTATCCATTCATATTTTGTCTGTGTGTTTGCTAGCCCATCTTTGAGAAATAAATTTGCTTGGTTTAAAATGTATGAAAGTGGGTCGCGACTTAATGACCATGGGGCAATGTCTCCTCCCAGGCCTTTGAGGAGAGCGGGAAGGAGGTGTGGGCAGCAGTGCAGGAGCTGCAGGAGCTGTGTGCTTGTGAGGCGGAGGACCCCCAGCAGGAGCCAGAGACACGGCAGAAGCAGGAGAATCCCAGCGACAGCGTATTTGCTTCCCAGATAGAGGGCGCCGCTCAGGCCTGCATGGCTCTGACACAGAAGGTACTGCTGATCCAGTGAATCAATGGGCTTTTAAGAACATGGATGGAGATTTGGGATACCTTCTAAAGTCAATTAAGAACTGTTCAGTTTTGCTTTACACATGTCCATATTTTATCCTCTTGTATCCTCTTGTAGCCTGTATTTACGAAACTGGATCTTTGGTCTAATCCAAATATGAAATGTATTCATATTGGCACATCCGTTATGCTCAGGGTACACAGTCAAATACTAGCCTTTCTTTATACAGTGCAGATAAATGAGTTCCAAACACACCTTTCTTAAGCTGTGGCAGATGGTTCGGTACACACTAAGTCTGTTGCAAAGTATGAGGTTTTAAATGTGCTTGTCAATAGCGTTTATTGTGTTGTGAGATTTTTAAATCATTTGTTATCAATGCGCAGGTGGAAGCTCTTCGACCAGCCCTAGAACGCATCCTGGGTGAGTGGGGTCAATTGGAGAACAATTTGAGTGAAGTCTCCCTGCACACCAACAGGCTGCGCTGTGCTCTGCAGCAGCTGCTGCACACACCTGCATTCTCACCCACGCAAGTCCGGCAGAAGTTAGAGGAACTTCAGGTGAACCAAATATCCAGTATCCAGTAGCAATCATTCTCACTGCACCTTTAATCCATGCTTGAATCTGCTAAAAAGTAATGCAAATCCCTCCCTCCACAGCGACTGCTGGAGGATGCTGGGAAAGGGGGGAATCTGTGTGCTGCAGTGGACCATTCATATCAGGCTCTGGAAGGAAAAGTCAATGATGTCACAGCCAAGTTACTAAAAGAGCGGATTGAAGGAGAGCAGAGAAGGTTAGCAGCGGTGATATTGTATAGCATAAATGAGATAAAATGTTAATTTAACTCAACAATGGTGTTAAGAAGGAGAAATTACAGGTTATTTAAAGTCAAAAATAGTCAAAACATAGCTTTTACATTAGCTTTAACATTTTAACTACTTTTTAAAGAGCCGAATCCAGAGAATCTCTTTAAATAATATGGTTTATGGTTTATCTGTCCGTCTGTGTGTCTCTCTCTCTCTCTCTCTCTCTCTCTCTCTCTCTCTCTCTCTCTCTCTCTCTCTCTCTCTCTCTCTCTCTCTCTCTCTCTCTCTCTCTCTCTCTCTCACCCCCTTTGTTTCCCTCCCCTATCTTACGTGATGTTGCTTCTCTCCGTCCCGGTGACTGTGGTGGTTGCAGGTGGGAGGAGGCGAGGCTGGAGGTGCTGCAGGGCGTCCGGCGGACCGACCAAGCGCTGGCCCTGTGGCAGGGGTACGTGCAGCAGCGCGACAGCTGCACTCTGGGTCTGCGGCAGGCGTTGCTCCAGTGGGAGGAGCCACAGAGCGCCCCACATCGGGTTACGCAGACCTGCGTTGACTCTGCCGAGGTGCTCTTCATGTTTGCTCCTGGCTTTGGTTATATACTGTAAAGCCAGGAAATTTGAACTTGCCCTTTAGTCCCTCGATGTAATTCACAGGCACACACACACACACACACACACACACACGCACACGCACACGCACGCGCACGCAAACACACACACAGTATCGACTCGACTCAACTCGCCTCGACTCGACTCGGTTTGGTCGCGTTTCCATCTAAAAAGTACCTCTTCAATGTGGGCGGGTCGTAGAAAAGAACCTCTCCACCATGGGCGGGTCGTCATTAGGTTTTAATCACGGGAGACGCGATTCCCGGGAAATCTGAATCTGATCAAGACTATTTCCTGATTCCCAGGAAAGGTTATGATGGGAAATAAAATAAAATAAAAAGCGCAATGACTGCGCGTCTATTGTTGTCATACGGTAACGTTGATGGAGGCGAAACTCGAGCCCTAGGAAAGGAACGACACTAAAACGAAACAGCGAAACGCTGATCCTCCGGAGCCGGTCCGTGGACTCCAGCCACACCGGACAAACACAACCACGCCCGACACACATAACGACGCGCAGCCTAACTCTAGCCCCGGGAAAGGAGCGACACACACCGTGAAACGCTGATCAGTGTCCCCCTCGGGAGCGGGTTCGTGGACTCCAACCATGCCGGACACAACTTAACTTTAAGTGATTATTCCCAATTACAGCCGCTGGCCAATCAGTTACCAGCAGCCTGTTTACGTCACACAAAAGTACCTACTCCGCCTCGACGGAGGTAGTACTAAAAAAAAGTACCCGGTACTAGGTACCACGTACTTTTTTTGCCAATGGAAACGCAAAAAAGGCGAGTCGAGTTGAGTCGAGCTGGTACTGGCGGTGGAAAAACGGCATATCTATCTATCTATCTATCTATCTATCTATCTCTCTCTCTATCTCTCTATCTATCTATCTATCTATCTATCTATCTATCTGTCTATCTGTCTATCTATCTATCTATCTATCTATCTATCTATCTATCTATCTACAAATACCCCCCCCTACACCTGCAGTGAAGAATGGAAAGCATGCACTTAGGAACCAGATGCTGAAAGCTGTTCAGTGTTTTGTGTTTATTCTGCTCCATGCGCAAAAATACAATTATTGATATACCGTTGGGCAGCCGTTGATATACTTGAATCTGCACACAAACAAGAGATGTTTTTTCTGAGACACATAAATGCGCATGGTGCAGAAGAAGCCAAAGTTGTCACTGTGTAAGAATAGGAACAATGATTGAAGTATTTACGAATGGCTTTGTATTGGTCAGCAGTTCATGTGTATTATGAACAGAAAGGAATGTGATAAGTCAAATGTAGAAGGTTAAAGCTTTGATCTAACATAGTGTTCAATATGTCTTTTGACTATGCAACAGGAGTTGTTTTGTTTTAAGCATGAAAGGTAAAAGCATAAAGCAACACTGCCTTGCCTGTAGGCCTTGGATTTGACTTCCATCCAAACTGTCAAATACTAGCCTTTCTTTATACAGTGCAGATAAATGAGTTCCAAACACACCTTTCTTAAGCTGTGGCAGATGGTTCGGTACACACTAAGTCTGTTGCAAAGTATGAGCCAGGTTTTAAATGTGCTTGTCAATAGCATTTATTGTGTTGTGAGATTTTTAAATCATTTGTTATCAATGCGCAGGTGGAAGCTCTTCGACCAGCCCAAATGAATCCATATTGGCACTGATTTTTGAATTTCTGATGTATGCAGAGCTGTGTTTAACCATCCATTCTCCCAATGTCAGCTCAGCAGTTATTAACCTCTCAGACAGACTTTCCCTGGCAGCACAGTGGGACAACCGGCCTTGGCCTACACTTTTAGAATGAACAAATTGCAAGCGTTTGTTAGTCTGATTCATTCATATCTTTTTTTGCAAAGTGACATGCATTTACAGCAGCTTTTCCCCACCCCTTTTGTGTTCTAAATTACAGGACTTCATTGAGGACTTGCAACGCAGCGGGGGGGATATGGTGGCGGCCGCTCAGCCTTTGATCGCACTACTAGAACCCCTGGCAGCCAATCCGATACAGGCTGAGGTTGCAATGTTGTCACGTGACATCCTGCTCGTGGTCCAATCAGTATCCAGAGAAAAGGCCCGTCGGCAGGTATGAAAACCACACGTCCAACCAACTTGGCTTAAATGGTGGCGCTGAAGTCACACAGATTAATGTTACACAAATGTTACATTATATTTACATTGTATTACATTAGTACAAATGTTGTACAAATGTTTTGCAAATCACAAAGTTGTTGGCCTGTTTCGATAGGATTATCTTTCAACGGTAAACTCACATTCCTTCTCCGTTTCGAAGGAGGATTTGGAGCTCCACCAGAGATTTTGTCGGGGTTTGGAAGCACTCGAGTTGCAGACACAGAAACCGGTTAACGGGCAGACCACAGGAGCACCTGACCTGGAGTCTGCTCAGGTAGGCTGGACTTAGCAACGGAACACCAATACCAACCCCGCTTTGCATGTTCCATGCCATGAGGCACATGTTCTTAGTGTAGTGGGGGGGCCGACGGGAAAGGTACCCCTAACCCGGGCGGTGTTGATGCCACTGCTCTTCAGGATAAGAGCTTCTTTTCATGCACCCTTCACTCAAAATAACCCTCTGTGGTTTTCCCTTCTACTTTTCACCACAGAAAATGCTGCAGGATCTCAGCGACCTGTGCCTGCCCCTCATGGAGCTAAGTGAGCTGAGTGGCCATGTTCAGACCGCCCCCGGCGAAGGGCAGCGACTGGCAGTGCTCTGGAGACAATGGGCCGAGGGCCTGACTCACGCGGCTGACATATACCAGTGAGCATGGGTTACATGTGCTGGTTGTTACTCTTGGCTCGTGACAAGGGGAAAGTCAGCCCCCGATATCTATACAGATGCCCTACATTTACAGTCTTTTACCTTTTTTTGGTCTTTAATTGATAACTTATCGCAATATATATTCTACACATATGCATTTGTCTGTCCACCCAGCACTTTCTTTTTTTTCCACTGCTGAGCCGCGAGCAATGATATCTCATTTGAATGTGGGCTCTTAAAGCCATTCGAGACAGTATTTCTCATAAAGAACACAATGGGAGTTAAACGTCCAGGTTTGATGAATAAATGAACAGGCTGGAGTTGATCTCTTTTGATTTTCTTCCCCTGTGTTTGTTGTTTGTGCTGTCTGTTTACCAGGGAGATGACAGTAGCATCCTGTAGTTCACAGAGCTTTCAGCAGAAGTCGGATAGGTTAGCGATCATCCAGAGAGCAGTCGAGGAAGCCTTGGGGGCCAGAGACACTGGAAGCTCCTCCAGCCTTCTGAAGAGGCTGGCTGCACACCAGGTAAACTACAACTCCCAGACTCTCTGACTCTTATAAAACCGTTGTTTAGTAAGGCTGGCTACACACCAGGTCAATTAGAACTCCCAGACTCTCCTACTCTTATTTAACCATAGTGTGCGTGTGCGCGCGCGTGTCTGTGTGTGTGTGTGTGTGTGTGTGTGTGTGTGTGTGTGTGTGTGTGTGTGTGTGTGTGTGTGTGTGTTCTACCCTCACCGTCTGCAGAGGCTTGGTGTTGAACTATTAACCGGCCAGTGGCTCTATGGGGCCCTTCTCCAGGACTCTGTTGGCCTCCAGACAAACACCACAGAAGAAGAAGGGTAAACAAGGCGATTGAATGCCATCAAATGAATCAATGTGCATGTTTGTTCTGTTTTCCAAGTGACTACACACAGCGACTACACTATTCACATTTGTGATGTTGAAGGAAAGCCAAACCCTAATTTATATTAGATTAACATAAATCAACAAAGTGATATAGTGGGTTATACAAGTGTTACGGCTTGATCCTTCTCCAAATCTCGACTTGTAGTAGTCGAGTATCTAGTATCAAATAAATCAAATAGTTTGTCTGTAGTATTGGGCAGGTTATTGAAATGTTGTGTACTCTGTAGTATTTGTTCAGCCAAGACAGATTTCTGATACCTTGTGTACACAAGGCTAAACACAGTTAATTTTCTTAGATGCTTAAAAGATAATGTACAGAATTCAAATTATTATGTCCCATTTAGTTTGCACCAAATTCACTCTGGGCTTGTATGTAGTCAACCTTAATTTAATCCAGAAATTTGGTAGCTATGGAGAACAACATTAGGACAGGACAGGGATACATTTTCAGAAAAAGTATCAGCAGAATCAACTTATAAACATAAGGGCAGACTGCAGTGAAAACATAAATCTGCCATATTTTTACAGTTTTTTTATTTTATTATTATATTATTATTATTATTATTATTATTATTTTATATTATATTATTATATATATTGTTTTATCAGGGAGGGATAACTTGTATGGAAAGTGTGCAACAATTACTCACTTAGCCACATGGATGAATAAACATCAACCTGTCTTCGGCTATGATTGAGGCGGATTTAAAACGTAACATCACAGAGATTAAACCCAGCCGATATAACAAACAGAGCAGGTGCGTTTTCTGGATCCTCTACATGAAGCCACTGGAATCCCAAATCCACAATAGCCATCTCACTATGTAATTAAGGGTGTTGTATAGTGAGCATCTAAAAAGTACCGGTATTAGAATATTGAATAGTAATTTACGTTTTTGTAAACTTATTTATTATTTAATTCAACGTAGTAATGCGTGACATTTATTATGGAAATGACACAATTAATTCTGCAGACAAATCATACAAAATTGACTTTTGTATGAAATTGTCAGTTGTCCAAGACGGATGCAACATAAACCCCTCTGCTCTCACAATGACCGAATACCACTACTATGTACATATGAATTTATATTCTTATGCGCCTACGCTTAATTTCTGTTATCAACTGTTACCAACCATGGACGAACATGAAAGAAGATAAGCAAATTCATTTTTTAATCACTCGGATAGATTTGGTAATGGAGAATTTCTTTAGGATTATTTGGATAGCCATGGATTTTGGGCTATTTTTGGAATGCAAATGTAGTCATTAGTAATTAGTATGATTATTTGAAGGATGTGTGGATGGGTCAATCAAGTAACTGACACTCCCACGCATGGAACAAACATTTCTAATATTTCTTAAGTTTAATCATACTTATGTTGGCACATTAGCGCACTCCACTTTTACATTATGCATGTTTTATTAAGGGTTGACTAAACAAGAGAATGTTAATTAGGGTCCAGAGAGGATCACCCAAATGTTTATTTGATTAAAGATAAAAACTGGTAAAAGGATGTGAATAACAAAAAGCTTCATACCAGAGGGTTTATTTATTTTAATGCACTTTACAATCAAGCAAATATGATTATCACAGAGTACACTGGTCATTTTATTATAATGGATGTTTTGGAAAAGCTCCTGATTAACATAAGTATATCATAGTTAACATAATACCTCATTAGTATACATTTATGCATACATTTATAAAACACATTATCCAAGGGGAACTACAGTGAATGAATTTGAGATGCATACATTAATGAGCTGTTTGGAGTTGGGCATCTTGCTCAAGTGTGCATACCGGTGGACTGTGGACATTGGGGATTCTGTCTGTGACCACAAACACAAGTGGACCCGTATTCACGCACACACACACACACACACACACACACACACACACACACACACACACACACACACACACACACACACACACACACACACACACACGCACACACTAACACAGATATTACTGTCTGAGACATCCTAGGTGCAAACTGACTACCCGACAAACTTGTGAGGCCACAGCTGACTTCCCCCCCCCCCCCCCACAACACTGCCTCTCCCCCCAGGGTGGAGCTCCTGACCAGCGTGACCAGGCTCAGAGAGAGCTGGCAGCGTGACTGTGTAGCTGGGGCTGCAGAGCACAGGGCCCTGCTGAGGGAGGAGCTCTCCCTCTGGAGGGGCTACAAGCAGCGGTCCAGGCTGCTGTGGAGGGTCCTGAGCTCCGCCAACCCCTGGCCTGACCCCCAACCTGACCCCCAGCCCGACCCCGCCGTAGGGACGCCCTGCACGCTGCGGCAACTACGGTGCTCCCACGACGGCTTCAAGGTTGGCCCTCAATAACCTTTTTTCCACTTTTTTTCATTTTTTTTCTTTTGATGCCGTATCCAGTGTTGTTTTTGGGCTGCTTTAGCATCTTCATGTCCGACAGGCTACCCTCAGCCAGATATTAAATGTCTGGTTGTGTGAGACAGGTGTAGTGGTTCTTTAAACAATGCGTATTAGGAATAGCACCAACCATGTGACATACACTTGCATGTTGTGTCACTTGTGGACACTTGTCATAGTTTGTGAGCCGTCCCTCTTCTCAAATAATTTCATCCAATCAGGAAAAGAGTGCAAAAAATGTATATATGTATACATACATACATACATACATAAATACATAGAATTACTTCTAAACTAAAGCGAAAACTTTCCTTTAGTTTAGTGTCCGTATACTTTTGAACCTACAGCAAAAACAAGTAGTAGTAGAGTAGGAGAAACGGCATATTCAAGACTAACCTGGAGTTGTGTCGTGTTCCAGCGCCTGGAGGAAACCATGGCCACACACGGCTCTGTTTATGGGCAGACCCTCGAGGCGGGCAGAATGCTGTGTGCCTCCACAAAAACATCAACAGAGACTATTGATCACGGACATCTATTCCAAGAGCTCCGGTCTCTCGAGGAGGCGTGGGAGCAGACCAGCTCCCTGCTGGGCAAAGGAACAGCCCTGGTTAACACTGTGCTTCAGGTACACACCGCCCGGACATGCACCTACATATTATACACCCATCTATACAGGCTGAGGACAACAACATCTCTATAGAAACTGGGAGTAGAGTGTGCTGCAAGAGCAAGGCTTTCCTGAAATAAGTGTCGTTTTATAATCAGAACATCAGAACACAAGGTTTGTAGAACGTACGTTATTTTTGAACACTGGTAGTAGTAGTACATAATAGTGTAATCTCAGAGATACGGGCATCTCAACAAAGTGTTCAACCGTTCAGTTGCGAAACTGTGTTCGACTGGGCTGTTTCATGCATCTTAAATTCAGCCATTAAATCGCTGTGCGATTGGTGCGCCAGACACAGCTTTCCATTTGCCCCATTTGTTCTACCCCACTGGTGTCCTGTATAATAAAATGAAAGTATAACTCAAACACATCTAATGGTGTGTGTTCACCGGAGGGTAATTAGACAAATAGAAAAAGTGTATCCATTTCACCCTCCTACCCTCCGCTATGTCAGTGTTGTGTTGTGCCTGTTGTGAATATGTATATTGTGTTATGTGTTATGAGGTGTCCATTGTGGGTGACCCATATCCAAAAGCTGCATTCCCACACAAACACTCCCATGCACACATACATTAAAAGGCCCCAGCCTGGGGAGGATCAAACTGTTGGCTGCTAATCTCGCCATGATCTAGATCTGAGAGGCCATGTGGTCCCCGGTCTCTGTGGAAACGATCTGTTTATTACCATGGTATATCGTTCGAGCACTGTGTGTGTGTGCGGTGGAGGTGGACGTGCTGGTCACATGACAAGGAACAATTTGGAAAAGTGGCCTATCTTACAATACGTCAGGGTTAATGTTTGCGCTCTCATTATCTAGAATTTTCTACAATCTACTGGTGTGCATCAATATAACGCATTTGTAAAATAACCAGAAATAGGGTTATCTAGGTCACAGAAATACAAACATTCTCAAAACAAAACGCACCCATCCACGTGACAGCCCATCCAGGGAACTGGTTTGTATCGTTTTACTCCGTTGGTCCACTTTCTATTACATCATCCCAACCTCACAGGCCCCCCCACCCCTCGTGGGTCAGGCCTGACTTGTGTTGACCCGTCATGGGGTCTGTCCAAACAGTATCCCAGGGGACTGGAAAAACGCTCTGTGCCAACACCCTGTATTACAGTCAATCATGGGGCCCACATGAATGATGTATGGAGCTAGCCGGGGAAACAAGTGATGGATTAAAATTAGTTTTACCATTGGTACATTGGCTTTTGTGCTTTGCAAAAAAAATCTATATATATATTTTGCTTCTACTTCCTCGATTTTATATTCATTTCAATCATGAATTGCTGCATTTTCAAGTGTTTCTAACCTTATTAACATATCATAAATGCAGTTAATCATTAACAAATTATCTTAAAAATAATTGATTATGAATAGTTTACTAATGAGTATTCATGAATGAACAATGCTTCATTAATGAGGAATCTGGCAGCAGTTTATTCTATAATGCTGCGCCAATATCCTTGCTACATGAAAGTGGACTTTGTGCTTTCATAAAAGGCTTTTAGGCTGTGGATTATTGAGGGATATTATTATGATAAATGATCTTTTGAGACAAAATATGGTCATGTGTTTAGTGAGACACATTGTTCTTAATATTCTTATTATGACACTATTCTTCCGTGTCTTCAGGAATGGTCGCTGTTTGGGGACAGGTTGGTCGTCTGTGGGCGTCAGCTGGATGACCTGAAGCTCAGTCTGGAGCAGCCAATGGGGAGCGAGGATCCCGAGGCGGTCGAGAGGCTAATCGGGGTGAGTTGCTTGTTTGTTTGTGTGTGTGTCAACCCTGTATGGGAGTGTGTGTGTGTCTGCCTGCATGCGAGTGTGTGTGAGTTTGTCAGGCCCTGGAATAACTGATTTTTCAAGTGGCAATCTCAAAGATTTCCGTTTTGTTCTCTGTTCCGACACCATTGGCAATAATGCTTGTTCCCATAGATCCCAGCGGTGTCGCCACAGACACCCAGTTTGTAACATTAGCAATAAAACAAATTCAAGAGTTTTCATCATCAGCCCATAGGCTCAATCACCAGTGTGTTACCATTCTGAGATCGATAGTGACTTAACACCTTTTAAAAAACCTTTAAAACTAAAATATTGGATGAGTGTATAATTTAGTGAGAATGGGATTCAGCAGCCAATCAGAACACCGGCCCTGTAGCCTCCACTCTCTCTAACCCCCCCCCCCCCCCCCCCCCTCTATAGGCCCCCCAACTTACACAATAGAGTTACTCTATTATCATGTGAGGACCCCCCTCCCCCCAGGTGCCCCTCACCCCCTGTCCCTTCCCTGCCTCCTCCTTTCACTGCCCACTCCGCTTGCCCCCAGTACCTCCCCTCCCCCCTCTCTCTCTCTCTCTCTCTCTCGCTCTCTCTCTCTCTCTCTCTCTCTCTCTCTCTCTCTCTCTTTCTCATGCGCTCTCTCTCAACCACCCTTTAATCCAACTGGTCAAGCAAAGAGAGAGAGAGAGAGAGAAAGAGGGGGAAAAGTTAGTGAGTGAGAAAGGAACGGGGCGGCCCACACACACACACGCGCGCGCGGGGGACTGAGCTGTGTGTAACGTGTGTAACGCGCCGTTGTGTGCGTCCGTGTGTGCGTCCGTCGGTGCGTGCGCTATGCAGGAGAGCGAGGTGACTCTGGGGCTCGCGCGCGTGGCCCTGACGGAGCTGGACGGCGCCAAGTCGGAGCTGTGGCGCTGCGTGGCGGCCGGCGACACGGCCCTGCTGGAGGGACAGCTGGAGCTGCTGCACCAGCAGTGGGAGGAACTCTGCACCAAGGTGAGCGAGAGACATACAGGGATACAGGGAGAGAGAGAGAGAAAGAGAGAGCTGTACAACTTTAACATCACCGACTGCCTGGAGTGTGAAATAGCCGTTGATGGTGTTGCTCCGGCAACGCAACTAGGTCATGTTTCATGTTATGATGAGAGTGAAGCATTCTGAAACTGAGAGAGAGAGAGAGAGAGAGAGAGGGCGAGAGAGAGAGAACTGCATCACAGGTACAAAGAGAGAGAGAGAGAGAGACATCAGTGCTCTGAGGAACAGGCACCGCCATGACAAATCATTGCAAGTCTACCCATAACTTTTTTATGTAAGAGAATTTAGAAAAAGCACACGCAGAAAGGCGGGTTCAATTCAGGTTGAGTGAACTCAACCTGAATTGAATGAATGAGAGAGAGAGGGAGAGAGATATTTTTGGGGATAGAAAGATAGAATATACACAGAGGTTAGAGTACCGCAGTGTGCTGGTGTGCAGAGAAAGGAGTGCAAGCGATAAAGAGTTTGAAGTGGAGGAGAGTGAAGTTGCTACCAGCGGTGGTTTGGCCATGGCAGCACAATGGCCAGCAGCTGCACCGCTGGGGTCAGAGCTATTCATTCAAACACACACACACACACACACACTCTGACTCACACACACATACATTCTATTTGAAAAGAGGTGCAGCATGGTTGATTCGTGAAAGGAAAGTGGAAAGTTATTTTGCCTAAAATTCTGCTCCATCTGGTAAATAAATTCAAAGTTAAATTGCAACGATTTAGTTTTTTTGTTTTTTTGAAGGATCTGTGTTTTGTTGTCTTCAATTGCTCTTGCACAATTTGTAGAAATCAAAAAGTAGATTTTGTAAGTGTACATCTGAAAACAGCCCAACTCTCCAGGCCTTCCGGCCTCCTGCCAAATACCCCTAAAAGACATGACTAGCTCGCTAGCTTGAGCAATATGTCTGCCTAAACTTGTTGAATACTCAGGTCATGAATAATGAGTACACAGGCAGATTGTGTGCAGGTAGCCTGGGAGATAGACAGACAGGGAGACCATCCAGTCCTTTCATTCGGCCCAAATTAAATGATTAGACGGGCTTATTACAGGGCTGCGACAGCCACAGATCAGAGCATTTGATTTATTGACTGCTGTCGACTTGAGAGATTGTCAACAACTATGACAAAAAAAGTTCTAAACTAAACAGCCCAGCCTAGCTTTAAGGTTAAATTTGTATTGAAGTCTGTTGGCCTTTGTGTTTGGCTTGTGTCAAAGAGGTTATATGTATTGTCATATGAAAATTGGCTTGTATTGATGAGCATCCCTCATCTACATGATGTTTTCCCTTTGTATCCAGGAATGTTTTCCCTTTGTATCCTGTGAAGTGCATTCTGCAAAAGAAACATCTTCAATACTTTCCAAACATACTGGATCTGAACCCATGTGTTTGTCGATAAAGGATGCATTATTGTCGAGGGTCAATCTCTTCACAGAGCCCATTGAGACTGGGGGAGACATTAACTGTGATAAGTGCAATACAAATACTACAATACTTTCCTTCACTTGAAACACAACTTAAATTGCAACGGTTTATGTATGCTTTATGTGAAATACAAACGCCCACTTGTTTATGGGGTGGAACTGATGGGATGCTTTTTCCATTATTGTAAGGTTATGTAAGGACTCTAATTAATGGCAGTCACAGCTCCTCTTGTTTGCTGCCGCCCTGCCTCAATTCTTGCAGCAGTGAACTGGCCACAGACTATAACATAGTGAGCTACACACGCAAATTACTATGTGTCAGTTGCCAAGGAAAAATATCTTCTTGAGGCAAGCACTGACAAAATGGAGCGAACGGAACCCAAATGAGCTCAGTTCCCAATCTCAATGCAGTAAAATATGGTCAATAAATGTATTCTTGAAAAGACATAAACAAATAGATAACATTAATAACATAACAGAATTTCTCAATTAAAAAAGTTTTCGGCTACAACTGACGGCTTAAATGAATGTCCAGCTACAATACATTTGCTCTTTGGTTTTGGGTGAGATAAGTCATTTGAACCCCTGTGTTTGGCCACATCAACCCCCTGCATCTCTCCGTTTAGTTAACAGGTTGCATATTGAGGGGGGGTGGGCAGCCAGCCAGAGGAATGGGCCCGGGGAACAGATGGCTGTGGCTAAAGGTTCACTGAGGACAAGCGCTTTTGTTGTGGAGAGAAGTACCAGCCCTCGCCGCCACAATGGACCCTGAACACACACATGTTCCCCTAGACACACACCCCTCCACCCCCCAAAAAACGGTGGCAGCGTTACATTCTAAAACACACACACACACACACCGCAGGCTTCATGAAACGCAAATAAATGCCACAGAACAGTAAAATACGCCTGCCTCTGACAAAGCTAAGTGCCATGTTGTCCCCACTAAGCCCTCTGACCCGCGGCCCGCCCGGCCAGCGGAGTGGTGTATCGGCAGTCATTAAGCTGTCGCTTAGACAGAGCCTGTTCACTTCATTGAACTAACACCCCATACGCCATCAGTCAATCTAGTTGATTATGCAATGGAGATTAAAAGATGGAGAATAGGATTTATGATGCTCTCTTTATTACCTTTTCCTAAAATACAGGAAGAGATTGGCATATATATATATATTTAGATATAATATACATACTGTATGTGAAGCAAGGTCCATACTACACGCCACCTAGGTTGTTATTGTGCTTCTCCAGACATGATGCGTTATTCATGCACGCCTAGACATTTTTCACTTACATTTGAATCGGGATTGCCATTACTAGACGCCATGTTGAGGCTGAACTCTTACCAGTGAAGTCCGATAACTTTTTTTTATTTTACCGAAAAGCAACGCAAAATGCGCAGAGAAAATGCTGTGCTCTGGCCATGGTGAGGTACCTCTCGTTGGACTGTAGTCATGCGATTGGCTGAAAACATCTGGGAGGCATCTGATTGGCTACAGAAAGTTCCTTGTTGAAAAAAATGCATTTGTGAATCCAGCTACGTCAGGAGAGTCTCAAAAATCTGCATATAAATACAGACCAGTTCACACACAAATGCAAACAAGTTCACAAATGAAAAGCGTCTTGTCAATTCAAGTTTAACAGTTTGTATATAAATGTAACAACATTCAAATACATTTTTGATGAAAATTGCAAATATTTTTTAAATTCATATATTTATGGATTGATATTACATTTGTTTAAAACAAGACACATTTGTGTGTGGATCAGAAATGTGTTGTTTGTGATACTTATTTTTGTTTATGGATTTATTTTACATTTATACATGCCGATATCCATTTGTGTGTGCATTGAAATGTATTTGTGACACGTTGACACAATGCAATGACCATGCAGTCGCTTTGACTCACTCGTGAACCTGTTTTGGTTCTGTGTCGGGTTTTAATGAACGGACCAATCACAGCCCTTGCTGCTGCTTCGCCTCGACGCTAGTTACACTTTTTGGGAGGCGCACAGCCGCACATCAGGCCCTCGCGGTGGACACAAGGAGGGTCCGCAAGGAGGTAATGGGTCTGTAAACCCCTTGCGTTGTGTCAACGTGGAACCATAACTAAGCCTTAACCCTCCCCCAGGTGTCGTCGCGCAGGCAGGAGATCACGGACCGCCTGAACGCCTGGACCCTCTTCAACGACAAGAACAAGGAGCTGTGTGATTGGCTGACGGGCATGGAGGGCAAGGTGCTCCACCACGACGGGGAGGTGGGCATCCAGGAGATGGTGGAGAAGCTCAAGAAGGTAAGCCATCACCTCTGGCCCACAGAGAGAAGGAGCTGCAAGACAGCTGCATTCACATGCGCACACGTGGAAGCATGGATAAATATCTGTTTGGATCCAAAGGTGGAAATGTTATGTTTATGAAACCTCTGGATTTAGTACATTTCTAGCACTAATGTATTGGTTTCAACCAGAGCAATTTTGGATAGTGATTATTATCAGCAGGCTTTTCATAAGGAATATAATATTGATATCCTCGTATACAGTCAAGTATAATTAGGTCAACATTTCCATACTTAATGAGCCTATTCAAGGCCCAATATGTGAGTAACTTGACACAGACAGTGTTATCCACATCATCCATCCCCTTTGTTCATCCTTCTGTGTGTGCCCAAACGGTTTCCTCCTGATGACAGAGTGGCCTTTGTGTGGGACCAGCTCATTGTGACCCATGTTCAGCAGCACACAGAAATAGCAAATTATTGATTTTGTTTTTTTTTGTTTAAGAATGCGCAATGAGCATATGAAGGCCCTGCGCAATGGCCTCCATTATTCTGAAAGCTTCCTTCCCTTCCATTTGCCATTTCATACAGCCCCACTATGAAGTGCTTTGAAGTGCTGTGTTTTGGAAAGTTCAAAAATACAAACATATACTTATTTGTGTGTTTAAAAAAAGAAGAAAAAAACACACTCCTACTTCATTTTGAGGTCTGCGTGCCCACTTACGAGCGCGTCCTTGTGTCCTGTGTCTGTGTCGGGTCCTCAGGACTGCATGGAGGAGATGAACCTGTTCAGCGAAAACAAGAAGCACCTGCAGCAGCTGGGGGAGACGCTGCTGCAGGCCAGCGGGCAGGCCCAGCACGGCACGGTCCACGGCAGCCTGCAGGAGGTCAACCAGCGCTGGCACAAGCTCTTCCACACCATCCAGACCAGGTGAGCGTCTGGGGGGGGGGGGGGGTAGGAGCTGGCAGTAGCTGTTCTGAAAGGGAGTGTCGCGGTCTGCGTGGGAACCTTTTTTCTTTTTTGTCGAAGGTTTGTCCATCTGTGTGCATGTGCGTGTGTGTGTGTGTGTCTGATGTGTGTGCACACTCACGCATGCAAGTGAATGCCTGTGTGCCTTGCTTGGCGCTCACCGTGCTCTCATGCACTTCACCTCTGGTCCTCCAAGAGACACACCTCAGACACTGCAGCCAGTTTGGTGCAGAAGGCACCGGGACACTTTAACTGGCCAGAGGGTGATTGTTGATGAAGCAATGACACAATACAAACCCAGCTATTCAAACTGCTGCTTGGTAAGCACCCGTATTGCAGCTGTCTTGTTGTCTGACGGCGTGGCCTCTCTGTCCAGAACCCAGGACTATAGGTTAAGCTACTGCGGTCTGCATGCTGTTGCTGCACCCAGCCCCTTCCCCCATCATATCTCCCCCCTGACAGATGGACGACCCTGTGGAACGGTGGAGGGAATCCTGTCCCTTTACTCCCCCCCCCCACCACCCCTATATTCAGTGTGTCAAGCTGACTCAGACGTTGTCTATGAGGGGTGAAACATGGCCAAGGTCCTGACATTTTCTACTGCACTTCAGATGTGTGTGTGTGTGTGTGTGTCTATGTCTGTCTGTCTGTCTGTCAGTCTGTCTGGCTGTGTATGTGTATGTGTATGTGTATGTGTGTGTGTGTGTGTGTGTGTGTGTGTGTGTGTGTGTGTGTGTGTGTGTGTGTGTGTGTGTGTGTGTCCGTGTGCATTATGGAAAGCCCAAAGTCTTCCCATACATCTAGCTGAATGCTGCTGCCACTGACACCTCATTGAATTCAGACATCGCCTGCAATGCTCGCTCACAACAAACCAGACACCCTGACTCCAGCTCAGACGTGCCAACATCACAGTGAGAGAAATTTCAGTGGTAACATCACACTGAGAATCTCTTCACTGTAATACTCCCTAGACAGTGGCGTATTTAGCCCTTTGGGGGCTCCAGGCAAAGCTGGGGGTGATGCCGTAGCAGAGTCGCGATCGGATTTTTATAAAAACAATATAGATATGGGGAAGAAATATAAGGACGGTATTTTGGGGGCCCCAAAAGGCCTCGATGGGGCCTTCTATCGGGTCTGGGGCTCCAGGCAAGTGCCTGGTTTGCCAGTACGGTCCGCCCCTGTCCCTAGACCTACTTTATATCTCTACGGTCGATAATATGATCATAATAATAAATATGTGATCAACTCTGATCATTCATTGAATCCTATGAATGGTAAATGGTTATATAACCATTGAGAATGATTGAATTATTCTATTATTAACGAGTGATAAGATATAAGTTGTTATCAGAAATTTATTCGAACAAAAAATATGAACCCAGCACAACCCCTGCACAGAAATGGGTCTGAATTTTAGGTAAACAAATTAAAAGCATCCAGAAAAAAATGGGTCTGCTTTTTAAGTAAACCCATTAATGCTCAAGCATGGAGCACTCTGAGGACATGTATGACACACACACACACACACACACACACACCCGACACACTCCACCCCCATGAGAGCCATGAGGTCATAGCAGCGCTGCCGTGGAAACGTCTCTCAGCACTCGTCTTCGGTGTGTGGCGGCGGGTTCATTGCCGCGCGACGTAGCCAGGCAACTCCGGAGCCTCTCCGGTGGCCCCGCTGCTCATACACTCTGGTGCCCCTGCCCTTCCCCGAGCCTTGTCTCTGATCCTCCTCTCACTGTCTCTCCTCCTCCTCCTCCTCCTCCTCCTCCTGCTCCTCCACCTCCTCCTCCTGCTCTACTCACTGCACCCCTCTTGCCTTCCCACATGCAAGAAGTTAGGGT
The DNA here is from genome assembly GCF_964030765.1 of Micromesistius poutassou. Taxonomy (NCBI): domain Eukaryota; kingdom Metazoa; phylum Chordata; class Actinopteri; order Gadiformes; family Gadidae; genus Micromesistius; species Micromesistius poutassou. The sequence goes on from NC_140289.1 coordinate 8,773,165, forward strand.
TAACTGTGAATGCAAAAAAGGTTTATTACAAATACTTTTACATGTGGGCATTCGGTTGGCACATTATTCACATTATTTTCACATATAAACTGAGATAAGACATTGAGATAAGATCCCAAATGCGGGCGACGTCCAGGACAGTAGTAACAATTAAAGAGATACAAACAAACACAGTATAAATATATATATTTCAGTATATATATATATATATATATATATATATATATATATATATATAAATATATATATTTATACTACACAGTATAAATACATAAGACAGATCTATGACACCAATATGAGTAGTACTATGTTAATGTTAATACAAGAAACGAAAAACAAACAACAGCCAGTTAAAGTCGACATGATTACAGTATTGACAGGATAGGTCAATCATGTTATAAGCACACGTGTTTCATTGTCTTAAGACCTGATCGTCCACATGTTGAATTATTTCTGCTGAATCTTTCCACATGGGTGATTGGCCCAGCCTTTGTTTCTTTGTGACGGCCCCCTGTGGGGGGCTGGCCTTTGTTGGACCTGAGGGAGGGAGGGAGGGAGGGAGGGAGGGAGGGAGCTATGGAGATAGTAGAGAGAGCGAGAGGGAGAGAGAGCTAACCCAAAGACATCCTTTTTAATGGTCTCTTTGCAGCCACAAATATAACATTCCCCCCCCGACCATCCACCCTCATTTAGACCCGACTCTCTCCCCCTTCGCGGCCCCTTACACACTTCTTACAGAAACACACTCTCACACGTGTGTACATCTTGGATGTAATCCTGCCGTTCAGGAGCGGCAGGAGTGAAAGAGAAGCCTTTTGCTCCGGCCCCACCTGTTTTGGATTGCCCTTCTGTTCTTTATCTCTTCTTCTATGCTGGGGAGACTCGCTCCCCTCCTCAGCTCTGACCAAGGCCTGCTATTGAATGGATAAATTAAGTCAAACCCCCTAACAGGGGGGCACACTTCAGTCCCTTTTCAGCAGCATAGAGGGCCCTATACAGTCTTTGTCATCCTACCCCCCCCCCCACCCTCAGAGCCATTTCTAATACATGTAGGGTCTCAGTGGGGAGGGGGGAGGGCTGTAGTGTCCAGTTCAGTCGCCATGGCGACTTTTGAAGTTGTGGTGTTGGACACCTGTGCTTGGGGGTTTGGGGTGGGGGGTGGTTAAGTTTCTGGTGGTTAAGTGTTGGAGGAGGTGGTTGCGTCATAGCGTGTGTGTGTGTGTGTGTGTGTGTGTGTGTGTGTGTGTGTGTGCGTGTGCGTGTGTGTGTGCGTGTGCGTGTGCGTGTGTGTGTGCGTGTGTGCGTGTGTGTGTGTCTGGCCTTGCAGGGTGAGGAAGCTGAAGGAGACGCTGACGACGGTGCAGCAGCTGGATAAGAACATGAGCAGCCTGCGCTCGTGGCTGTCCCGCGTGGAGGCCCAGCTGTACCGGCCCGTCTCCTACAGCGTCTGCCACCACCAGGAGATCCAGCGCCGGCTTGCCGAAAACCAGGTGAGCCCCTCTCTGGAGGTCGGCCGGACTTCTTTCTATCTTTCTTTCTTTCTTGCTTGCTTGCTTTTTTAGCTTTTTTCTTACTTTCTTTCTTTCCTGCTTTCTTAATTTCTCTTTTTCTTTATTTTTCTCTTTCTTTCTTTATTTTTCTTTCCTTCTTTATTCATCCCTTTCTTTCCTTCTTTCTTTCTTTCTTGTTCTCTCTCTCTCTCTGTTTCTTTTCTTCTTTCTTTCGCTCCCGCTCTGTCTCTCTTTCACCCGTTCTCTCTTTCTGTCTTCCTTATCTACAGTCTCTCTCTCTCTCTCTCTGTCTATTATGGATTAATTATTCATAGCTGCCTGTCCTTTTGTTTTATTTGGGAAGACCTACTCGTGTCCTCACGGCTGGCTGCCGCGCCACACTGCACACTGCTCTCGCGTGTGTGTGCGTGCGTGTGTGTGTGTGTGTGTGTGTGTGTGTGTGTGTGCATGAGAGATGTCATGCCCATCCGCCTGTCCGTCCCCCGTCCTGCAGGAGCTCCAGCGGGACATTGAGCAGCACATGGAGGGCGTGGCGTCGGTGCTGAGCCTGTGTGACGTGCTGCAGGGGGACGAGGACGCCGACGGCGAGGGGGACTCCCTGCTGGAGACCAGCCGCAGCCTGGACCAGCGCTGGAGGGCCATCTGCGCCCTGGCCCTGGACCGCAGGCTCAGGTGAGAGGAGGCCCGGTCTGGGTTAGGTCTGGGACTGGGTCTGGGTCTGGTCACAGGTCGTGGTGTGGGTCTTGTTGTGGTTGAATGTGTGTGTGTGTGTGTGTGTGTGTGTGTGTGTGTGTGTGTGTGTGTGTGTGTGTGTGTGTGTGTGTGTGTGTGTGTGTGTGTGTGTGTGTCTGTCATTTGTGTCCTCAGAAGCAGAGTGCTGCATGCTTGAGCATTAATGGGTTTACTTAAAAAGCAGACTCATTTTTTTCTGGATGCTTGAGATTTAATTTGTTTACCTAAAATCCTGACCCATTTGTATGCAGGGGTTGCGCTGTTTTTTTTTTTTTTTGTTCAAATAGACATCTTATAACATCTTATATCTTATCACTCATTTCATCAGCATTCAATGTAGAATTTTTACCATTGCCTTAAGATTCTATACCAAGGATTAGTTAAAACAATATTATGAAGTCTATTACACCAGAACTAATTCTAATGTCCGAATGGATACGCACAGCGTTCAAAACGATTAGAATCCACGAGCCGCCGTGGACGTGACTCGCTGACTCTGAGGCGGTCCTGCGTGTGCGTGTAGGATCGAGGAGACGTGGAGGCTGTGGGGTAAATTCCTGGATGACTACGCACGCTTTGAAGATTGGCTGAAGATGGCGGAGCGCACGGCCGCCAAGCCCAACTCCACGGACGTCCTGTACACGGTCGCCAAGCAGGAGCTCAAGAAGTTCGAGGTCAGTGGAGGGGACACTCACAGGAAAAGGGGCGTCGTCCGTCACGCTGCCCGAGTGCGGACATAGACGCGTCAACACTGCACATCTGTTCATCGAACACGATATTGAATTGCTAACGGAAAGCCCTTTAAAATGAGAGGCTTTTCCTTTTACTAACAGTGAACTTGGCAGAAGTAAAAACAAGCACATCACCGGAAATTACACAACAAACACAATTGTTGTGTTTTTATCAGAATCAAACAGAATCAATTACGAAAAAGAGGAAACTATATTTGTTACTTTGCTTGGCTTACGGCCTTACTCTGGGGCTGTCTTTGACGGCTTTGAACTCTTTTTAACTCGTGGCACTTCTCGTCCAGTCACACATCACAACACGCGTCCCTGTTTCCACACGTGGGCAGTCAGACATTCGGAACATTAAATCACAACTTCTCATT